>NW_026057578.1:96071574-96196750 GCF_023721935.1 Panthera uncia
CCTCTTTGTGCTTTTAAGAACTCATAAAATATCTATTTTCCTCAGTGGGCTATCAGTTTATCACATAATCACCCCAAACTTCTTTGTTCTTTTCCAACTTGTGAAAAAATAAAACTTACTTCTCCATCTTTACATGAAGAAAGAACTCAGGAAATTTAAAGCCCCTCAAAATACACCACATGATTCACCATGACCAGTACCTTGTTATCTTGCTCATTACTCTGTTCCTAGTATCTTCTGTAGTAAGTGGTTCAAAGCATAGCTTTGTTCAGGATGTGTTCTAAAAGTGTTTATGTGAGGAAACTTGATTGAAAAAGGTGGAGTTTTTTTTCCTACTGGTCCATCCCAGTTCCTTAAACCCTGAACCTCAGTAATTGTCAGGCAAGTTCCTTGGTCCCATTTCAACTTCCTTGTGAAAAGCTCTTTTAAGTGGTTTATCAGAAAGCTCTATAGCTGACCTGCTCAACCACCCCCACCTAGCCCACTGTCCTGTGTAGCCACCCACACTTTCCTCCTCACCCCTAACTCCACATTTCATATGTTGTCTCATTCTCTGTGTGTCCTGCTTGCTAATATCAAAAATGTTTATTCAGTAATTGATAAATTAATCTATTATAAAATGTTAAAATGTAGTAGTTTGATGTATCCCATAAATATATGCTTCTGAAATACAACAGAATCTTGTTAGTTTCATGATGTGTGGGGTAATGCATGTGGGTTAATTAAAGTCTCTGTTTCCATATATAAATATATATGGAATAACAAGAGTAGCCTTTTTCAACTACTTTTGCTTATATCTCCTTAGTTAGAAGTACATCATATACTCTATCTAAAAGGGAATTTAGAAAATGTAGGATTTTTGTTGCTCCTTATTTGGGGGTTTTGATCTGGGACTCCCAATCTTCTAATAAAACAGATGTTATGGGATGAATTGCGTTCCCCCCAAATTCATGTTGAAGTCCCAAACCCCAACTCTCAGTGGTACCTCTCAGTTGTAACCATATTTGAAGGACTTTGAAGAGGTGACTAAATTAAAATAAAACAGTTAGGGTGAGGCCCTAATCCAATCTCACTGGTGCCCTTAGAAAAGGATAAGAGACACCAGGCGGTCATGTACAGAGGAAGGCCATATGAAAAGACAGCAAGAGGGCAACCATCTTTATGTTCCAGGTACATTTCTAAATCCTTCTGGTTTGGAACCAGGGGTCTCATTAAGGGTGCTTATCTAAATGGAGATAATAACAGTATTTACCTTATTGAACAGGTGATATGATGATGAAATAAAATAAGGTTTATAAATTTCTTAACACAGTGTCTGCTTTTAGTAAGTTCTCCATCAAAGTTCTATACTTGTTATAACTTTTAATATCATAGTCAATTCTTTCATGAGTTTTTCCTTTCCTTGAACACAGTGATCAAACTTTCTGAAATCTCATATTAAAATCCACACACACCGTATTTCTCTCTCCTACCTCTTTAATCTGCCTATCATGTTATTTCTTTGCAGAAAAGAGTTGATGGAAGTTTTTCTTATTTGAAGTAAATCAATCCATTTGATTGAGGACATTTTACAGACACCTTCAATAAGATAAATGCCCTTCATGTTAGCTTCAATTAATTCTTTGTTTAACTATTTTCTCACAGCAAGAAGGAAATAAAAGTAAGTTTTCAAAAATTTAAAAGGCAAGCAGAAGGAGTAACATGTCATTTTCCAGAAAAATAGCAACCAGTGACAGATTTGCAATCTGAACCTGAGGTTAGTGCTTAACAGCGGTTGTTGGTATTGGAAATACCAGCTGCTTCTATTTCTGCAGTCACTTGAGAGAGCAAATACAAAGGATGGTACCAAATAGAGTTGGGGGCATTGAAGTGACAATCAAACACACGGCAGAAACAAATGGAAGAAAGTGATACTGTGGTCTCGGGGAAGACACAGTTCATCCATCACGTAACCAGTTCTTTCCAGCTTGTGAAAATATGAAACTCACTTCTCTGTCTTCACATAGGGAAACAACTCAGGAGATTCAAAACCCCCAAACTACACCACATGGCTGAACATAACCTTACAGAAAACACTTCAAAAATATGAAGAAAGTAATTAGAGCTAAAAATTTAATTTAAATAACTGTTATCTGATTAATCATTTCAATTTACTTCAAGTAGGTTTGTTTTTGTTTTTGCTTTGCATGCTAGGCACTTACTACTTTTATATTCCATTAGTTCAGATATCCTAAGATTTACTTATTATTTTCTAAAACTATGGGAGTGTTTGAAAATAATTCTAATTCCCTAAAGTAGTTATTTGTGGAACTTGTTGTATGCGTCACCTCTTATATGTTGGTTTCAACCATGTCACCTCCACCTGACTTACGTTTCATGTGTTGCTGGTGTAATTACCAGCTCTGTGTGGACGTTGACCAACTTTGTGCCAGCAAACCAACTTGATAGAGTCTCTCCTGATTCCCTTGCCTCCCGCCCCACACCTCGCACACCTTGATTCCCATGTTGAGGCTGTTCCACTAACTCTTAGGCAAGCTGTACAAATAGAACTTGAAAAGATGGGCATTTATCTGTGTGGCTCAGGGACACAGAAACTGAAGGTGGGCCAGATTGAGCTCTATAGTTTGTGAATCTCTGCTCTAAACCTATGAAAAGTGATTTTTTTTTCTATTTATATTATACTCTAATAAGCAGCTTTAAAAATGCATCGCTTTTAAAGGCTATCAGGATAGTATTTAATTAAAATACTACAGATGTATTTTTACAGAGACAATACTTCACATCCAGGCTGATAACCAACAAAACGGCCAGTATGCATTCTGATTTGTTAACCCTTCTGGGTTATCACTCCTGATACCTTTTTTTAAACAGTTTTATTGCTGTATAATTTACACATCATAAATAAATAAAATATAATATTCAGTGATTTTAATATATTGCTTTATTATTTTTTTCACTTGTGATAAAACATATGTAACAAAGTTGACCGTTTTAAGCATGAAGTATACAATGCAGTGGCGTTAACTACTTCACGTTGCTATGCAACCATCATCTCTATTTCTAAAACTTCATCAACCCAGACACTCTGTAACTATTAAGCAGTAAATTCCAATTCCTGATAACTTCTAGTCTACTTTCTGTCTCTGAACTAGCCTATTTTCAGTATTTCATATAAATGAAATCATAGCATATTCTTCCTTTCATATCTGGTTTATTTCAGTTACATAGTGTTTTCAAGGTTTGTGTGTATAGCATGTGTCAGACTTCGTTATTTTTATAGCTGAATAATATTCCATTATATGGCTACACAATTTATTTACCCATTCATATGTTGATGGGCACTGGGGGATTTTTCCACTTTTTGGCTACTGTGAATCACTGCAATGAACATTGGCATATACAAGCGTCTATGAAGTGATGTCTCATTGTAGTTTGGATCACCCTAATATCTTCAACCACAACATAAACATATTTGTTAAGTGCTTACTAGGTTCCTAGCATTGTGCTAGACCTTTTATGTATAGTACCCCTTTTAATCCTGATAGTAACTAACGAGATCAGTTTTATAACATTGATTTGACACATTGATGACTTGACTCTTCATCAAGTTAAATAATTTGCAAAAGTCCATATAACCAGTGAGTAGAATAACTGAGATTCAAATCCAGGTCAGTTTTGAGAGTGCCTCTATGATAAGAGAGACATAGAAATTGTACAATAAGAACAAAATATCTCTAGTTCCACATATATCAGAGACTCAGAATTGGTAGAGATTCTCTAAATCTAACTCTCTAAAATTAATTTGCATGTGCTAGTGTATGTACATTTTACCAATTTATATATAAACCAGTTTGTATAAAAATTAATTCATGTTATAACTGCACCTGCCAATCAATTCATAGAAATTTTAAATGAACAGAAAAGATATCTGCCCTCACTGCTACCCTCTGTAATACACCCAAGAGATGAACATAATACCTGAGAGATTAACCATTCTTTTTTTAATGTTTATTTATTTATTTTAAAGATAGAGAGGGCATAAATGGGAGCCTGGGAAAGAGAGAGAGAGAGAGAGAGAGAGAGAGAGAGAATCCCAAGCAGGCTCTGCACTATCAGCTTAGAGCCCAACATGGAGCTCGAATCACAAACCATGAGATCACGACCTGAGCTAAAACCAAGAGTGGGACACTTAACCAACTGAGCCACCCATGTGCCCCAAGATGAACCATTCTCATACGAATTCTTCTATTGGCTAACAGTATAATTCCAAATGTTATATTGATATATATGATTCTTGATTGTATTGATTCCACTAAAATATTTATTGATTCTCCACAGACCACTTATTAGCTATATCATTAATTCTTCTGTCATGTACCTTTCTAGCCGTATATAGTATACTTAAATATCCTTGTAGTTATTTGGATTTTTTAAATTAAAGTGTAGTTGACACACATGTTACATTAGTTTCAGGTATGAAACATAGTGATCAACAAGTTTATATGTCATGCTGTGCTCACCGCAAGTGTAGCTACCATCTGTCACTATACAACTCTATTTCAAAACCATTGACTATACTCCATATGCTATATCTTTCATTCCCATGTCTTATTAATTCATAACTGGAAACATGTACATTCCATTCCCTTTCACACATTTTGCCCATCTCTCCACCCACCCCTCCAACTCCTGGCAACCATTAGTTTGTTCTCTATATTTATGTTTTTTGTTTGAGTGTTTTTTTAAGATTCCATATATAAATGAAATCGTATGGTATTTGTCTTTTTCTGTCTTGACTCATTTCACTTAGCATAATACCCACTAAGTCCATCCATGTTGTTGCAAATGGCAAGATCTCATTCTTTTTATGGCTGAGTAATATCTCAAAGTATGTGTGTATGTGTGTGTGTGTGTGTGTGTGTGTGTGTGTGTGTACACACGTCTTCTTTATCCACTTATCTGTCAATGGACACTTAAGTTGCTTCTATATCTAAGGTATGTAAATAATGCCACAATAAACATAGGGGTGAATATATATTTTCAAATTAGTGTTTTCATTTTCTTTGGGTAAACACCTAATAGTGGAATTACTGAATCATATGATAATTCTGTTCTTAATTTTTTATGAAACCTCCATCCTGACGTCCACAATGCCTATACCAGTTTACAATCACACCAACAGGGCAAGAGGGTTCCTTTTTCTCCACATCCTCTCTGACACTTGTTACTTCTTGTGTTTTATATTTTGGCCATTCTGACAAATGTGAGATGATAGCTCATTGTGGTTTCGATTTGCATTTCCCTGATGATCAGTGATGTCGAGCATCTTTTCATATGTCTGTTAGCCATCTGTATTTTAGAAAAAAAATGTTTATTAGGGTTCTCTGCCATTTTTTTTACGTTTTTATTTATTTTTTGAGAGACATAGAGAGACAGAGCACAAGTTGGGGAGGGGCAGAGGGAGAAGGAGACACAGAATCTGAAGCAGGCTCCAGGCTTTGAGCTATCAGCACAGAGCCCGACGTGGGGCTCGAACTCACAAACCATGAGATCATGCTCTGAGCTGAAGTCGGACTCTTAACCAACTGAGCCACCCAGGTGCCCCACTGCCATTTTTAGTCAGATTTTTTTGTCAAATTACAGCAAAGAAGGCAAGAATATACAATGGAGAAAAGATAACCTTTCCAATAAATGATGCTGTGAAACTTGACAGCTACATGCAAAAGAAGGAAACTGGACCATTTTCTTACACCGTCCACAAAAATAAAGTCAAAATGGATTAAAGATCTAAATGTGAGACATGAAACCATAATACTGCTGGAAAAAACTACAGGCAGTGATTTCTTTGACATTGGCTTTAGCAACATTTTTCTAGATATGTCTAAGGCAAGGGAAACAAAAGCAAAACTAAACTATTGGGGACTACACCAAAGTAAAAAGCCTTTGTACTTTTCAGGAAACCGTGAACAAAACAAAAATGCAACCTCCTGAATGGGATAAGATATTTGCAAATGATATATTCAACAAGGAGTTAGTATCCAGAATATATAAAGAAGTTATCAACTCAGCTCCTTCTACATTGTTTCAATTTGAGTCTTCATTTAAGCTGAGGGCTGTGGGGTTTCTACTCACAACCTTCTATAATTCCTAATGTAACATTGCTTTTGCATCACCAGGTCATGCAGCTGTAATTCTTCCTTGTTTTGTCTATAAGTTAGTTCTACAAAACAGTAAGAACAGAGTCAACACTTGTGATTATGTAACTATTAAATTTACAGTCAAATAGGACTGTTAGAACTATATATTAAGAATACAATACAGGGGTGCCTGGGTGGCTCAGTTATTTGAGCATCCAACTCTTTTTTTAATATGAAATTTATTGTCAAATTGATTTCCACATTCAAATTGATGAGTACCCACTGCTCATCCCAACAAGTGCCCTCCTCAATTCCCATCACCCACCCTCCCTTTCCTCCCACCATCCCCATCAACCCTCAGTTTATTCTCAGTTGTTAAGAGTCTCTTATGGTTTGGCTCCCTCCCTCCCTCTCTAATTTTTTTCCCTTCCCCTCCCCCATGGTCTTTGGTCAAGTTTCTCAGGATCCACATAAGAGTGAAAACATATGGTATCTGTCTTTCTCTGTATGACTTATTTCACTTAGCATAACACTCTCCAGTTCCATCCACGTTGCTACAAAAGGCTATATTTCATTCTTTCTCATTGCCAAGTAGTCCATCATATATATAAACCACAATTTCTTTATCCATTCATCAGTTTATGGATATTTAGGTTCTTTCCATAATTTGGCTATTGTTGAAAGTGCTGCTATAAACATTGGGGTATAAGTGCCCCTGTGCATCAGCACTCCTGTATCCCTTGGGTAAATTCCTAGCAGTGCTATTGCTGGGTCATAGGGTATATCTATTTTTAATTTTTTTGAGGAACCTCCACACTATTTTCCAGAGTGGCTGCACCAGTTTGCATTCCCACCAACAGGAGCATCCAACTCTTGATTTCGGCTCAGGTCATGATCCTAGGGACATGGGATTGAGCCCCACACGACTCCATGCTGATCGTGGAGCCTCCTAAAGACTCTCTCCTTCTCTCCTTGCTTCTCTCCCTCACTCACACACTCTCTCTCTCTCTTTCTCTCTAAAGTTAAAAAAAATACAATTCAGTCTCTAAATTTTTGACATTTCAAGAAAAAATATTTATGCATCAGGTCAGATATTTTTATTGAATTAACTACTTAGAGCGTGCCACAGTCAATTCTGTGTTATAATTTTTTTAATTGTTTTATTTATTTTTGAAGGAGAGAGAGAGAGAGAGAGAGACAGAGTGTGAGTGGGGGAGGGGCAGAGAGAGAGGGAGACACAGAATCCGAAGTAGGCCCCAGGCTCTGAGCTGTCAGTACAGAACCCGACGCAGGGTTCGAACTCATGAACTGTTAGATCATGACCTGAGCGCAAGTCAGATGCTTAACTGATTGAGTCACCCAGGCACCCCGGTTCTGTGTTATAATTTATCATTAATTTCATAGGCACTTTTAGATTAAAAGCTTAAATTTAAAGATTAACATTGTCTATCTTTTGAATTTTCTACATAGAAATAAATGTCTTTTTTTTAAATATCAGTAATACTATCATCTAGTTCTTAAATTATGCTACTTATTGAATATAAACCATTTTCCAGGTTTTTGAACTGCTGTCATTCTAGGTATTCTTTCATTGCATCTCTACTTTTATATGATTCTCTCATGTATTTTGTCTGCCTCTCTCTTGATTTCCTTCTTTATTTTTATTCAGTAACTTTGAAAACATTTCTGAGGCTTTAAAAATATAAGAATATCTTTATTTTACTCTCATACATTATGGATAGTTTGATTTTGCAGAGAAGTCTTCATTCAAAATCAGTCGCATATGTACCTTTTGAAGGCAGTGTATTCATTGCCTTTTAGAATTCAGTGTTGCTGGTGAGAAGTATGATCTGCATTTGGTTGTCACTAATCTGGGTTTTTACTTGAGATTTCCTTACAACTTTTTTAAAAATTGTGTTTTGTAAACTTTATTGAGCATGAATTTGAGGGATTTTTAAATTATTACTGTTAAACTTCTTTTTTGACAACTTCCTTTTGACAATTCCAGTATAATTAATGTACAATGTTATATTAGTTTCAGGTATACACTAGCGATTCAACAATTCTCTATATTACTCAGTGCTCATCACAATAAGTGTATGCTTAATCCCCTTCGCCTATTTCACCCATCCCCCACCCACCTTTCTGGTAACCATCAGTTTGTTCTCTATAATTAAGAGTCTGTTTTTCGGTTTGTCTCTTTTTTCTTTGTTCATTCGTTTCTTAAATCCATATGAGTTAAATCTTATGGTACTTGTCTTTCTCTCACTAACTTATTTCATTTATAATAATACCCTCTAGAGACATCCACATTGCTGCAAATGGAAAGATTTCACTTTTTATGGTAAATATTCCATTGTGCGTGTGTGTAGACCACCTCTTTATCCGCTAATGTAGCCATGGACACTTGAGTTGCTTCCATAATTTGGCTATTATAAATAATGCTGCAATAAGCATAGGGGTGAATATATCTTTTTGAAATAGTGTTTTTGTATTCTTTGGGAAAATACTCAATAATGGAATTACTAGATCATATAGTAATTCTATTTTTAATTTTTGAGGAATCTCCATACCGTTTTCCACAGTGGCTATACAAGTTTGTATTCCTACCAACTGTGTAAGAGGGTTCTTTTTTCTCCACGTCCTCTCCAACACTTATTTCTTGCGTTTTTGATTTTAGCCATTCTGACCAGTGTGAGGTGATTATCTCATTGTGGTTTTGATTTGCATTTCCCTAATGATGTTGAGCATCTTTCCATGTGTCTGTTGGCCATGTGAATGTCATCTTTGGAGAAATGTCTGTTTGTATCCTCCCATTTTTTCATTGGACTATTTGGGGGTTTCGGTATTGAGTTGTATAAGTTCTTCATATAACCCCTTATGAGATATTTGCATATATCTTCTCTCATTCAGTAAGCTGCCTTTTAGTTTTGTTGATCCTTTCCTTTGCTGTGCAGAAGCTTTGTATTTTTATGTAGTCCCAATAGTTTATTTTTTCTTTTTTTTCCCTTGACTCAGGATACATATCTAGAAAAATGTTACTATAGCCAATATCAGAGAAATTACTGCCTGTGCTGTGTTCTAGGATTTTTATAGTTTCAGGTCTCACATTTAGGTCCCTATTCCATTTTGAGGGTTTTTGTGTGTGTGTGTGTGTATGGTATAAGAAATTGGTCCAGTTTCCTTCTTTTGCATGTAGCTGTCCAGTTTTCCCAAAACCATTTGTTGAAGACACTTTTCCTATTGCATATTCTTGCCTCCTTTGTCAAAGATTAATGTAATTAATGTAATTGTGGGTTTATTTCTGTAATTGTGGGTTTATTTCTGGGCTCTCTATTCTGTTCCATTGATCTATGCATCTGTTTTTGTGCCTGTACCATACTATTTTGATTACTACAGCTTTGTGGTATATCTTGAAATCTGGGGTAGTGATACCTGGGAGATTATTTTTTATATTATTGATATTATACAGGGGAAGGAAAGGACTGAACAGGCCATACTTACAGGGTGAAGATAGAATCTTAAGATAAGTAAATCAGATAGTATTAGAAAAAGAAGACTCTGGTTGGCTATCAAAAAATATATTAGTATCAAAAAAGAATTGGCAATATAAATACCAGTCCTGATAGTCAGAGCCAGAATTGTCCAAGGATGTCCCAAAGTGCATTTAACATCATTCTGGAGTATGTGGATAAAGATCTGTCTTAGTATCTTAGAATGACTGTCACTGTAAGAGATTGGCAAGAACAAAGGAAAGCCTCATGAATATGGTGTTATAAAGGTCATCATATCTTTAATTCAGAAAAAAAGGGCAAAGCAAAACACAGAAATAAGAACTGGCATGCAAAAGGAAGGCAATGTCTCAGAAATGAAATGAGAACCAAGATATCAGTCCTAGAACACAGCATCCCATCACTGTTGAATATAGTACCTTGCTGCCCTGTCCTTAAATGTAGGCTATATCTATTTTAATACCTTCTGCTTTAGGCTCCATAGTTCCATAACCAAAATGGGGCTTAGCCTACAAATCTTGATAAAACCCAACTCTAAGGAGAAGAATGCAGGGGAATGAATGGCTCCAAAGGTATTTAAAAACACATAGGATGCAAAATGAAAATAGTAGTTGCCTAGGGTTAATGTTACTAGGGCTCAAGTGCCTAAAGGTGGCCCTTTGTTTGACTTACACAATAAAATTATTTATCCTGTGATAATTATTATTATGCTTATTCTCTTATAAGCTTACTGTGTAGTTCAGTCAGAAAAATAAAACTTCATACTGATATGTCTTCAGAAATATCTTTCCCCATTCTTCTATTATTTCTTCTTACCAATGACAAAAAACATGGATGATATTTAGAGATTTTCCACTGATGAAAGTTTCCATGAACATTCCATTTGGGATGCACAACCTCAGGAAATCATGTCAGCAGTTACATACTTATGTAAGATTACTTGAGTGGCACATTCCCATGTGTAGTGTTGGAACTAACAGCCTGAGAATAGCAGCTCTATCACTTGTTAACTTTATGGTTCGAGATTTCTTGTGCAACTTTATGGAGCCTCAGCATCCTCATCAGTAATATCATAATGGCACGAAACAAGTTGACAAGTTCTGACTAATGAAGAACACAATCTATACTTACTATTGTTTTTCCCCCCAAAAGGTCAAGTCACTCACTGTGATTGATCACAGCCTTTGCATTTAATCTTGGACGAATCACTGAATCTGTGATCTCTCTGAATTCTGTTATGTTCTATAGAGTATTGATTTTTTTTTTCCTTTTATACAGTGTTAATATTGTTGAACTCAAACTCTAAACTCTTTCTCCCTTGCAGGAGGCAGATGCTAAAATCTCTGTTCAGTTCTGTGCAGCTTAGCTGTGTTGTCTGCCCCACACATGTGTACTGCATAAGTCAGATTGCTGGGCAGAGTTTATGTTTCACTTTGCAGCTGCCATGGTCATGGTGAACATTATATTCACATCCTCAAGCAGTAGGAATGTAATATTCTTTTATTTGGTTTTCATCAGCCCTCAGGGCAACAACTGGGACCTGCACCTAGATGAAAATTCATGAAAGAGGGAAACTTTTCCCATGTTCTCAGACAAAAAGCTGTTACATCAGGAAAGTCCTGGTACCTCCCTTCTAGAACTTGCTTGCATTTGACTACTCTCCAGTGTCCTTGGATATTTAAAAAAGATTTTGTTTAGTGTTTTTAATTTTTTTGGCAAGATGGTGACCTGATATGAAATACTCTATTACTGGAAGTGGCACTCCACAGATTTATTTCTAACGCACAACTTCTGAAGCTTTTATTAAAATGATTACTCTTTTGAAATATAACCAATACACATAAGTAATCATTCTGAAGTATTTGGAGATAGTAATGAAGAAACAAAATATTCACCTTTCCCTGCCATTCCATCAAAATAGTCCAATAATAAAAATAAATAACATGCATCCTGATAGCAACCACATGACATCTAGCACCTAACAGTGTGCAGTTCTATACTGGCCTTCATTACCTATCCTGTCTCATCAGAATTCCTCAGTGTGAAAATGTGTGTTACTGAAAGATACTGACTGATCACAGCCATGAAAAGAAGTGAGAGGTAACATGATCTTAAACTAATTCCAAATAATTTTATACTTAATAGGAAAATTGATTAAACCAACAGTAGAAATAAGGTAGGATTATTTATCTTATCCACAGAACACTTTTCTTTCATATCAGGGGAGGCCTTGTTATAAAAGATTATTTCTTGAAGGTCATGCAAATTATGTTTCAGTACTCACTACTTTAAAAGGCTACCAGGCAAAAGACAATAAACTCTCTGTGGAGATTGAGAATTAAAGTCTCAGGTGGTTAGAAGCAGCTAAAAGTATTGATGGGGCTTTAATGGGCTGAGTCAAGTGATATTTGACTGGGACTTGGGTTTACACTAACTCCTGCTTTATTTCTTCCTTGGATCCTGTTTTAAATTTCCTTATTCTTGTTTGGTTTTAAAATAGTTAAATTCATTATTACAAGAATGAATTCCTCACTTTGACCTGAATTGTCACTATGGAGTATGACTTGTTTGTTGCCCATTCTTCTGGTTACCTGTTTTGACCCCAAATGGAGTACATAAAATTTTAGATTTAGGCTCTTATAATATTCACCATTTAATATTTTTCTTACCAAAATACACAGAAAAATTCATTTTAGGAAAGTCTTGTATGTAGGGCAAATAAATTTTTAAAGGCAAATATAAAATATTAGAATATATACAGTGTGTCCTAATTTTAAGAACTACTCACAATATAGATGTACAATAATTGAGTTTTTGCAATAACTGAAGCATGTATTGTTGTTTTTCTGTTAAATGAAAATATAAGATATCTAAATTTATAAAATTAGAAGCAGTAGTGGAATTTTAGCCAAAATTTTTAAAAATATAATTAACATTTAAAAAATTATTTTAATGTTTATTTTTAAAAGAGAGAGAGACAGAGTGCAAGCAGGGAAGGGGCAGAGTGAGAGGGAGACACAGAATCTGAAGCGGGCTCCAGGATCTGAGCTGTCAGCACAGAGCCCAATGTCGGACTTGAAGTCATGAACTGTGAGATCATGACCTGAGACAAAGTCAGATGCTTAACCAACTGAACCACCTAAGTGCCCCAAAAATATACTTAACCTTTCATGTGTTAGAGTATATGATGGAAATCCTTGGGAAAAAAACCCCAGAAAATTATGTTTTGTTAGCAGGTCCAAAACATTTCAAGATCTACAGCTGGCCATAGCCACAAAAAGTTCAAACATAAAGGGCAAGACACATTCTAGACAGATTTGATTTAATGTAAAGATTTTTATCATGGTAGTGGGACTGATAAAATTACTAGCTCCTCACTTCTAGATATAAAGAAGAAATAACCTGGGTTAGAAAATAAAACTAATTGTTGAATCACTATATTGTACCCCTGAAACTAATATAACAGTGTATGTTAACTAACTGGAATTAAAATAAAAACTTAAAAAAAAAAAGAAAAGGTGAAATACTCTACACATCAGTAAAGCCATTGAGATGGGAAATTTTGGTTGTCCTAGAGACTGATGTTGAAAACTTATCATGTGTTCTGATAGCATTACATATCAATAACTGCACTTCTTTTTTTCAAGTTTATTTATTTATTTTAGAGAGAGCATGCACAAGCAGGGAAAGAGCAGAGGGAGAGGGAGAGAGTGAATCCTAAGCAGGCGCCATGCTGTTTAGCATGGAGCCCGACACAGGGCTCTGTCTCAGAGACCCTAAGATCATGACCTGAGCTGAAATCAAGAGTCAGATGTTTAACCAACTGAGCCACCCAGGCACCCCATTAACTGCACTTCTAATACCAATGTGTTTCTAACATTAATCTGAGAGATCTTATCTCTTCTGCATCAGGGAGACCCAAAATCTGTTTTCTTTGTTGTTTTTCAACAGATGAACCCACATGCCTGCAGAGCACTGTCTGAACAGGTAGTATCAGACAGCGAGGGAAAAGAGGGGGAAGAAAGGCTTCTAATATATTAATCTAATAATTTTGGTTTAATAAGTGGCCTTCTAGTTTTAGAGCTCAAGAGTAAAAGGAGTTTAACTCGAAAGGAAACACGTTCACTGGGAGGTAATAACTTTACTCTGACTGTGCAAAGACATAGCTGAGGCCTTTTTATATCATAGGACACTCAAATCATATCAAATATGTAAAGTGCACTTATGGTCTGGCTTGTCTTTCCTTTTCCATTATGTTCCTCATATAGTGGTAGACATTTTGAACAGATAAATTTGAGGAGTCAGTTGATAAGATGCCTCGCTGAGGTCATAAAGATTTTTTTTAAGTCTTCTTGAATCTTTTTGAGCAAGTAGGGAAGAAAAGAAGTGGTGGTCAGAATGAAAGAGTAGGACTCATAGGGGGTAAATTTTCTGGTGACGACAATATCCAAAATGTGTGTGAGCTGGTGGTAGAGGTACAAAGTGGTAAAAGATAAGTGGAGAAAAAATCTTAAGTATCTTTCTTATTGGTTATATCATCCACACAGATGTTGAAAGCAGTGGATGATGGCACAGTCTGATAGATAGCAAACCTGGACTAGAGAGAAGTTTTCAATGAATGAAGGGGAGTAAGAAGGAAGTCAGAGTCAACATTGTGGATGTGAGGACTGTGGCTGTGTATCACACTCAAACTGTCTTTATTTTTCTGTCCTCATACCATCTCCTCTATTCATAGTATCCTCTCCATAATTCCCTCCACTGGTTCCTTGTCTTCTGAGACTCATGATATCTAGGTAGCCTGCCCTTCTGTGTTTCTAAAATACCTTGTTCATCTCTTTCATATATTCTGTGTCAACAAGTTTCATGCAGTTTTAAATTGTATTAACTTCATAGGCATAAATGTTATAAGCAAAATAAACATCAACTGGGAAGTTTACCATTTCAATTATGTATATACTCATAAAAGCTTTAATTTTAATTTTTTGGTCAGCCTGTGTTATTTTTAATCAGATAGACCAAAACAAAAAAATTAAAATTTATTACACAAAATGCACCAAACTAAACAAATCTGTAGAAACTTAAAGTAATGAAACTTCAGATTATTTTTATAAGTTTTCATTGTTTATCTTTCTGAAGTTATTAAAGCTTAGAACAGTCTTAAGATTATTTGGACATCCCATATTAAACTTTCCAGGCTGTAGTTTGTTATAATTATTTGCTTATGTGTCTATTTCACACAATAAATTATACGTGTCGTAAAGCTGTATAAGTTCTGTATTATATTTTTGTTCTTTATCCTCTGGGCCATAAGGGGACCCAGAAGATAGAATAAAAGCCTAATAAATAATTTTATTCATTGATAAATGAATGAATCAATATGGCCAAATAATATGTATATATATTTTGTACCACCTTTGGTCTATCTGAATAATTTCTTTCCCTTATTTTTTTTCATATTAAAAGTGCCTTGAATCACAATAGGATATAGGTCAATGCGTTAGTTAGAAGAGTGTCTAGGCTAGCAAACAACAACAACAACAAAATGCTACAATTCAGGGCACTTAAGACATACCTCACGCTGATAACTCTCTACTCTTCCAACATAAAAGACAAGCCATTACTGCTAGAAAGGTAAATTATCTCCCTTCCCAAATCCCCTTTTTTATGGCACATATTTGGGGCTACAAACTCAAAACCTAGATATTATCCTGAAAGTATTTCCTCACAGCTCTAGTTTCTGATTCATAAACTAATATTTTCTCTTTCCAGCCTCAATGTGTATTTCGGAGCCTGCGTAAACAATATAGCACGGGTCATCAAATCCACCCACACACTTGCATCCCTGGAGACTATCCCATTTATAAATATTAACAGCAGATAGAGACAAACCCTTTCTCTCTGGATGTAGGTGATACAAGTGAAAGCTAGTGATGGATGTGACTGACATCCTTTTTTACTGGGGACGGATTAAATGGGTCTAAGAAGTAGGCAATGCGAATGGTAATGTAAAAATACATGTGCTTGAGAATACTGCAACCATGGTTTTGAATAATATTCACATCACTTAAAATGTGTGGGATTTGTACAGAAGCTATTCAGAATATGTGAGTCTCATATTTCTTTATAAAAGTAAATATAACAATCTTAATTTAAAACGTTGTTGAATAGGATCACATGAGATAAGAATTAAATTCAGAGGCACCTGGGTTGCTCAGTTGGTTAAGCCTGTGACTCTTGGTATCTGCTCAGGTCACAGTTTGTGAGATTGAGCCTTGCATCAGCTCTTGCTGATGGAATCTGATGAGGATTCTCTCTCTATCCCTCCATCTGTCTTCCCATCCCCCCACTCACTATCTCCCTCTCCCTCTCCCTCTCCCTCTCCCTCTCCCTCTCCCCCTCTCTCTTTCCCCCACACACTCTCTCTCTCAAAATAAGTAAATGAACTTTAAAAAAAAGAATGCAACTCAATGAGCAGCATATACAGTCTCTCTATAAGTATATAATCCCAGTATTAGTCTGACTAACCCGACTTATTCCTGTTCCAAATAAACATTCAAATTACAGAGACTACCTGTCCATCCTCTGATATCCTAACCTAGTGTAAAAGAGAATCACCTTTTCCAACATCATATAGCTGTTAGGGGCAGATTTGACTCAAGAACAACAGACACTTGAGTTCCTGGTTACCATAAGATATAGGACTTATAAAATCATAGAATTCCAAATTTGTAGAGGGCATTTGAGAACTCATAAGTCAAAAGTAAATGAGAGTGAGATGCACAGTCTTGATTAGAGTATAAATTGGAGCAAACATTTTGTGATTCAAAAGTTTAAATGGCAGGGGTTCCTGGGTAGCTTAGTTGGTTAAGCATCTAACTCTTGGTTTCTGCTCAGGTCATGGTCTCACATTTCATGAGTTTGAGTCCCACATCAGGCTAAGCACTGATAGTGTGGAGCCTGCTTAGGATTCTCTCTCTTGCCCCTCCCCTCATGCTCTCATTCTCTCTCTCTCTCTCTCTCTCTCTCTCTCTCTCTCTCTCTCTTTCTCTCTCTCTCTCTCCCTCTCAAAATAAATAAACTTAATTTTTTTTTTTAAGTATCAAGGGGCACATGGGTGTCTCAGTCAGTTAAGCATCTGACTCTTGGTTTCCGCTCGGGGCATGGTCTCACATTACATGAGTTTGAGCCCCACATCAGGCTCCATGCTGACAGCGAGGAGCCTGCTTGGGATTCTGTTTCTCTCTTTCTCTCTCTCTCTCTCTGCCCCTCCCCCACTTGGGCTGTCTCTGTCTCTCTCAAAATAAATAAACTTGAAAAATTATTTCAATGGCAAAAAGTGTCATTACATATAATACTTTTCATACATTTTAGTCAAGGAATATTGGTAATAATGTCTTAGCCCAAAGTACTCCTATTTAAATTACTGGAATACAGAAACTTTGTCTTCATCCTACATTTAAAGTTGTCCCAGACATTTGAATATCAGTGGGAGACAAAGACAGTCCAAACATAGAAGGTGAAAGGGTTATATATTAATTTTTCAGAAAATTTTTTGCAGCTTGCATATAGGCATGTAGCTTTGAATTAAAGTGAGAGCTCACCACAGAAAAAAAGTTGCATCAAAATCTGTTTTGTTGTTGGTGAGGGCAGGAGCATAGACTCCTCGTGGTAGCAGCATGCCCTCTGTAGCATGTGGTGTTCAGCAATGAAGACTCCATTGTCCTTATCATGTTGGTGCGTGGCGTGCTTGTGGCCATGGACTCTACAACTTTGTTTGCACTTCTGTGAGCCATCCTATGGCTTTTAAATAATTTTCTTATATACATCGGCCATATTCAGCTTGTATGGCATACACATAAAACCCATGATGAGTGCATGGGTATTTCAGTTCAAACAACCCATTTATGCAGTAGCTCTCTGTAATTACTAGTAAGTTTACTTATTAGATTTTTAAGATTATATTATGAACTTTTTAAAAGCTTAATAACTATTTAATTATTTATGTAATAGATTTACAAGACACAATACCACTGGCTTGGGAGTTTACAAAAAACATATTGCCTGTCATGACTTCCTGTCTAAGCATAATATTTTTGTCCTTTTTTCCAAGCTTATTTCTAACTGACTATCCTCTTTGAGCCTGTTTGGTATATCGTTGTACTTTTACATACAAAATGATTCCTAATGTAAGAAATTAGAGCTGGAGGAAATGAATGAGATCTATAACATGCAGTGCCTCAAAGCTATTTGACATTCTTAGTATGCAGTTACACTATATGTGTTAAATGATGGTCAAAAATTTCATTTGGCTGTTTGGTCTACTTGGTAGATATAATGTGCCATATTTAGGACTGGTATTAGCTTTCTTTGCTCTTTAGGAATCAGTCTTAGAGATCTGACCCTCTTTTGCAGTTATCAAATCAGCATAGTTGTCTTATCCCTTACGTCTCCCAATGTGTCTCTCAGTGCCCTGTGGCTTAAATATCAAGCAGTATACCATATGTGTGAAAGGACGTTTCTTTCTTTCTTTTTTAAAAATATATAAGTATTTAATTATAGACAGAGAGCGAGTGAACAGGGAAGAGGGGCAGAGGGAGAAAAGAGAGAGAATCTGAAGCAGGCCCTTCACTCAGCCCATGACCCTGGGATCATGACCTGAACCAAAATCAAGAATCAGGTACTCAACATGTTGGAGAAGTGAACAAAGTATGCCAAACATGGCCGATGGGACTAAAACAAACTCTGGTCTCTAGCTTAGAGACCCCTCCTCCATGTTCTTCCTTTGCTGTGTGCGGGAAAACCCCCAGAGATATGGAAGCTGACAACTATAAATTACCCTCCCCACTTGCATTCAGTGCTCAGATCTTTGGAGAAACGGTCTCCTCTGAACCCCCCAGTATTAAATAAATCTCTGATCCACCAAGATCTCTGAGTGCCACTTGGTTTTTCCACCAGTGTTCCAGCCTGGTTCTGTAACAAACTGACTGAGCCACCCAGGCATCCCTATGTTTATGTCTTAAGTAGTAAAGGATATTTAAATAAATAATTGCTGAGAATGTTCCCAATCTGGTAAAAAAAAGCAAACCCACAGACCCCACTTAAGCAAAATAAACAGAAAGAAAGGTACACATGATCATAGTATAATCAAATTGCCAACAACCAATGATAAAGATAAAACCTTATAAGCAGCCTGACTGTGGTGCCTGAGTAGCTCAATTGGTTAAGTGTCTGACGCTTGATCTCAGCTCAGGTCTTGATCTTGGGGTCATGAAATCAGACCCAAAGCAGCCAACAATATTACACATGAGGAAGAATTTAAAATGTAAATGTGGACAGTATGATATTTTTTAAATAACATAAATAATTGCAAAGACAGTAATAGTTTGGATTTTATAAGATAAGGTCTTTATTTTTAGATGTACATGTTGAAGTATTTAAGGTTAAAGTATCATGATATCTTTAGCTTTTGAATGGTTTGGTAAAAAATAGAAGATAGATAGATAGATAGATAGAGGTAAAATATTAACAAGGGTACATGGATAGCCTTTGTACTATACCTTCAACTCTTCTGTAAATTTGAATTTTTTTCCAAATGCCATCTTCAACCTTGAGGGCCTGAACAGATTTGTTTTGTGAGATTATGGATTCCCCTGAAGCATGTGGGAGGGAAGAGATGCTGAAGAGAGAAGCAGAGAGTTTGGTGGAAGGCCACAAACATTTACTGAAGTGATTTCTCTCTAGAGCGTTGCAAAACTCAAGAAATGCTAGGCTCATGATTGGTCCTTTTTTCATGAAAATGAATAATGGTATGTGCTACACATTAGCGATGCAGACAGATCAAGTCAATGTGTGTGGCGAGGGGAATATGGACACAGGGCAAAGAATGAGGAATGAAGCCCCAGAAAATTCAGAAATCATTGGATGACATTTTGTTTCTCAGGGGCCTGTGGAATCAAGATTCAGGAATCAAGACACAGCTAGAGTGGAAACAGGGTAGCCCAGTTGACCTGTGTATTACAACTCCCGAATTATTTTTATGAATACGGTTTTGTTCACACTACTTCTGTACTCTTAAATGTCTCTTCAGTGGTTCCCAAATTCCAACAAAATAAAGCTAATCGTTTTAGCCTGAAGTTATAGCTTCTCAATGATTGGCAACTAACTCAGTTTCTCCCAGTTCTCCTTGACTTGTTGTATGCTGCAGCCAATCCAAATTATTCTCTGTCCTCTATGCTGCATTAATTTGGGATTTCCTGACTGTGCGTATTATAGCTCTTACCTGGATGGTCCTACCCTCTCTAACCAGCGAAACATTGCTCATACTTAAACCCAAGTTCAAATTCCACCTCTTCTAATGTTATCAACAGAAAATACAGTCTTTTTAAACTCTCAGATGACTGTATCTGTTTCCTTTACACAACACTTCTCAAATTTGCTTTGAAATATAATTTAAATGTACTTTGTTTTTTTATGCTCTATTGGAGTCATAAAAAGATCTCAATAAGTTTATAATTTTTCAGAGATTTAGAAATAATACAAAACATCAATTTGGAACACCAAAATCTCATCTTTATTAGTCACTAGAGAAAGTTTGCAAATAGAGGAGAACCAAGTTACGTTTTAAATAATGAAGCACTGTGCTTAGCTTGCTTCAAAAGGAAAGTAAAACTGAGCCAAGTATACCCAGATTCCTCCTCTAGGTTCCAAATTATCCAAACAGATGGTCACTCTACCTTTCTTTGGGTTGAATATATAAAAAGGTGGAGAGAGATAAGCACTTATTGTATGCAGACTCTTCACATACAAAGAAAACTCAGGAGTCAGCAAGCAACATCTTTCCCTAAAGCACACTTCTAGAAGTCTGAGTTTACTAAAGGCAGGGATCACATCTGAATTGCCTTTCTGTCCTTCACTTTGCCAACCATAGTGCTTGCACCTTCAACAGGCGTTTGAGAAATATTTGCTCACTAATGAATGAATAAATCTGTATCAGTGCTCTTGAAAGAAACCAGAATAGGTCACCCCAAAATATGCCTCTTTGACAAAAAATTATTTTGAGCTGCAGACAGTTAAGAAGAGCTCTGTCTTCTCTTTTTTCTGCCTAAAGACCAGATTTAAAGTCTTCTTATGAGAAAGGACTTTAGACTTAACAGCCCAGAGATGGCACCAGAGGAATCCGAAAACAAACATTAAACTAATTCTTATCTCCTTAGTTTCTTTTCTATCATAATTTACCCTAGTCTAAGCCCCTTTTGTTACAGTTTCACAATTTACTACTCTTTGTCCAACTTAGTATAAAAGGGTGTTCTGTTTCTAGGGAGCCTGGGTGGCTTGATCAGTTGAGCGTTTGACTCTTGATCTTGGCTCAGGTCATGATCTCATGGTTTGTGGGATGGAGCCCCGCATCACGTTCTGCACTGGCAGTGCAGAGCCTGCAAGCCTGCTTAGGATTCCCCATCTCTCTCTCTCTCTCTCTCTCTCTCTCTCTCTCTCTCTGCCTCACCCCTGCTGGCACTCTCGCTCTCTCTCTCTCAAAATAAACTTTAAAAAAAATAAATAAAAATACATAAAAGCTGTTCAATTTCTAATTTCTTTATTTATGTATGTATGAGATATACATGTTTATCAACTTCTGTGTTTCCCTTGTTAATCTGTTTTGTTACAGGAGCCCCAGACCCTATATAGAAGGAAAGATTGCTTTTCTTCCCCTAGACACTCAAATTCAGATGCTAAGAAGCAAACTAGAAAAGGCAGTTGTAAGAATGGACAGGCAGTATCCACAACTAACTGAAGAGCACAGGAGCTGGTCAGTAAGACACTCAAATTAAAATAATAATATATTATCCAAATTAAAATATATTCAAATTAAAATAATAATATTTTATTATTATTTTACAGGCCACCGAGAACATTAGCGTTAGTTAGGTATTGCATCAAGTTATTTACATTTTTACCCTTCTCCTTCTAAATTTAAAGATGTCTAGAGGGAACCATTAAATCATAATCTATGTAAATGTTCTCACTTGGAGTTTACCCTTCAGTAGCCTGGGGATCTGAAATGCTTTCTCTCATGTTAAATTAATTTCACACAGTAACTAGATGTGAGAAAATAATCCATTTCTTTATATATCTATCCATATCCATATCTATATGTTTATCTTTTTTTGACCCAGGTTAACTTGTTTAGGCCATTGAAATCATATCGTATCACACAGGCTCTCATTTCTGCCTTCCCTTCCTTTGTGTGCTACCAAAACTGGCCCCGGTACAATGGAAATGTAACAACATTGTGACAAAAGAAATAGGCAGAAGAGAACAAATAATACAGACCATCTTTAACTGTTTATGCTTAGACACATTCTAACTTGTTTTTTTTTTTAATTAAGCTATAATTGGCATTATTATATTAGTTTCAGGTGTACAGCAGAACAATTCAATATTTGTTTCCATTGTGAAAAAATCACGGCAGTAAGTCTGGTTAACATCTGTCTGTCACCATTCACAGTTATAAAAGCCTTTTCCTTGTGATAAGAACTTTTAAGACCCATTCTCTTAGCAGCTTTCAAATATGCAGCACACATTCTAAATTATTTTTGCAGGGATGACGAAACAAAAAAGAACTGAGATGGTGATTTTCATTCTCCTTTCCTTCTACTTTTTTTAGTTGTGAGTGATCTATTTTGAAGCTTTTTGAATGTACCTTCCCGACCACACAATCTCTGGAGAGGATTTCCTAATGGACACTTTCTTCTCCTCTCTGTTAAAAAAAACAAAAACAAAACCAAAAAAAACCAAAATTCAGTTGAGTAAATTTTAAAGATCTTCTAATTGGCTTTATACCATGATGAATGAATTGGGCAACATCCCAGCTATCAGAAAGAAAGGAACTCTGAAAAGTTGTACAGAATGACTTTTATAGGCAGAGGGGGCAGGCCAAGGAAGTTACTAGCAGAGTGAACTGGAAAGGTCATCTTTCGTTAGGGGACTGAAGGGCCTCCTGAAGCAGATGATCTCTCTAGTGCTGACCAGTTGATACCAGATCACTGGTTTAAGATTCCACTCCTGGGGGAGGTTGAAACTAATTAATTTAGGTGTTAAATCTTGGTTTTGTGATGTAGGCCTTAGGACAAATGACAACATTTGGGGCCTGTTGTCTCTCTTTTAATGCTGCCATTTTTAAGAACAGAATATTGCATGTCCAGTATCTAAAAGGCATCCTGGAAATCAGAAGTTCTACTTCTGAAATCACAATGGCTTGGGTTAGAAGAGAAACAACTTAAAATATTTATCTTTGGAGAAAAAAAAATTCAGATGTTCAGAATTCTACCAAAGCCTCAGAAACTTGAAAATGAAATTAAGTTCACAATGAGAAAAAAGCCATTTTGTTAAAGAATCAAGCAAAACCAGATGACTATTTCAATTGTTTTGTATATCCCACATCCAACTCCAGCACATTTTTGCTAACCATATGAAATAACAAAATATTTGGACAGAACAGCCTTGTTAATAACAACCATCTTAATAATAACTTTCCTGTGAACCTTGATTTATGAATAATACCTTGTCTTTCCCAACTCTTCCAGAACTCATAAATGAGAACTTAGAACTTTTCATTAGTATAATTTATGTCCACTCTGCTTTCATTTTTCTTAGTAGTACTTACAACTATCTGATACTATATTCTTTATTGGCTTGTTTATTTATTTTTTTTTTTGTATTTTTCTACTATTCTACAATATAAGCTCTATAAGGGCAGGGTCATTCATTCATGGCTGATTCTCAATCTCTACAAAATGTTCCTGGTTCATAATAAAATCTCAATAGATACTTGCCAAGTGATTATAAGTAAAGGCAAATTTACTGAGAGGACGATGGTGAGAAGGAATGAAGGTAAAGCTTCAGAGAGTCCTCACGAAGGCATCTTGATAGACATGGGGTTCATCAAAAAGTAAGAAAACACAATGCCTAATGGGGTGCTGTGGATTGAACTGTGTCCCCCCAAAATTCATAGGTTGAAATACTCATCCCCAGTGTGATGGTATTCAGAGATGGGCCTTTGGGAGGTAATTAAGTTTAGATGAGATGATGAAAACAGGGTGGAGGGAAACAGAATATGTCACTCCAGTTATGCCTCTTGGATGTAAAAATATTTTATGCCAAAACCAGCTAAGAAACAGCTAATGCGGAAAAGGGTCCCCGTTTTCTGTCTAAAGCAAAGATATAAATTCTCCTTTTACTGGAGACTGAGTCTCATCAGCCTAGAGATGACATAGGAATCTGTAAACAAACCTAAACTCCATTACTTTCCTCCTATACATTTACCTTCCCACAACTTGCCGCCCTTGGAAGCCTAAAACTAGTTTCCTTTTCCTGTCATTTCTCTTTGACATTTATTGTTCTTTGTTGAACGTATTATATAAGCTGTATTTTTAAGTCATTTTAAGTCATTTTTGGTTTTGGTTTCTCCCATATGGCGTGCACTGCATCTGCTAATAAACTGGTTTTCTCTTGTTAATCTTTTCATTTTGTTAGAGTCCCAGCTGAAAACCCAAGATGAGTAGAGGTAATTTTTTTTATCTACACAGGGCCCTCATGACGGGATTAGTGCTCTTATAAGAGGAGATATCTGAGAGCTTATTCACTCACCCCAGATTTTCTCTCTATTGCCCTCCCTCCTTGCACTCACCTAGGAAAGGCCGTGTAAGGACACAGTGAGAAGGATGCCATCTGCAACCCAAACAGAGAGCCCTCGCCAGATACCTACCCTCCTGCCACCATGATCTTGGAGTCCGATCTCCAGAACTGTAAGAAATAAAATTTCTATTGTTTAAGCCACCCAGTTATATTTTGTTACGGCAGCTTGAGCTAAAATAGTGGACATAGTTGAAGCAAAACTGGAACATCCTTATTATGATATCTTTATGAATTATTAGAAGCATTTTGAAGAGTGAGTTACAAATCATATCAATAGAAACACTGCATTTCCATTTCTAGGAATTTTATCAAATGGAAACTGTTCCATAGGTGAAAAAAAAAATCTTAGAACCTATTTCTAAAGATAAAATATTGAAAAACAATGTAAATGCCTACACCAGGATAATATATATATATATATATATATATATATATATATATACATACACACACACACACACACACGTATATATATAGACACACACACACACACACACACACATATAATGTTATATCAACCTAGTAGAATATTATATATCCTTAAAATTATCACCATGAAATGTATGTGGCCAAGTAGAAAATATAAAACATATTCCAAGGCCTAGGGGAGAATTTGACCTCACAACTGGGACATCTGTCAGTGTTGATGAAACTTCCCTGGGATTAAAGGGAAAAACACACTGCACATGACTTTCCTGGAATGCTCTCAGAATCGTGGGAAAATTAAGGAGTCTGGGAAACACAGAGCAGAGTAATCCCCCCATGATTAGAACTATTGAGATGCCTGCCCCCAAGTCCGGTCTCTTTTCCTGGTGCAGAAGCTCGAGATTCATCAGCTCTGCTTGACTTCACTCTTGGCACCTCCAAGTCCTCTCCCCTTGAGAGTGAGCTGATTGGTTTCTCCCCTGTGCTAGCTGCAATTTTACTTTGCTGAGGTGTGAATTTGTGGCTTCTCACATACAAGCCTGCCACTCTGTTGTCCTTTCACATAGTATCACTGCTTGTCATGGATGTCACCAAGCTCAGTCCCTCGCCACAGGGTGACTAGACCATGGTACACATAAGCTAGATCCTTCCCCAGAGAACACAGATGTGGCTAGAATCCTCACCCTGAGCATCCAGGTTGGAGAGGCAGGTGGTCTCTACAGTGCCTTGGAGCACCCTGGTTTCAGAGCTGTCCCTCACTGACTGCCATTGGGAAGTTCTGTGGCTATGCTAGCCTTAGTCCCTGCAATCAACTTCCAGATTGTGGCTTTTCCTCCAAATGACAGTCATTTAAATAACTACTTCGCTATCCATTTTAGTGAAAAGAAATTTCAATTAATTAATGATGTAATTTGTTAATTTGAGCAAATGTATTTTAAAAGTATCATAGGAAATATTTGTGGATTATAAAATCTTTTGAGAAAATATGCCA
This sequence comes from Panthera uncia, assembly GCF_023721935.1. Classification (NCBI taxonomy): domain Eukaryota; kingdom Metazoa; phylum Chordata; class Mammalia; order Carnivora; family Felidae; genus Panthera; species Panthera uncia. Next base: position 96,097,335 of record NW_026057578.1, read on the forward strand.
GAATTGATATTTAGGGTTTCTTTGTTTGTTTTTCCTAATCATGGAAGTATTATCTGTTTATAATAGAAAATATAGACAAGAGAGTAATAAATATGATAGAAAATGAGACAAGATTCAGGTGCCATTGAACCCACAGTAATAGTGTTTAAAGTTTGGTATGATTTTCTTTTTTTATGCATACTGTTTTAGACTGCCACAAATACATTTTCATTTTTTAAATATACTTCTGTGTTTTCCTGTTATGTTTCTTGGCACACATATTTTAATGTCTGCATCACATTATATGTAATCATTTTAATATTTCATAGCTTTATCTACTTATATTCAGATTGTTTTGTTTGTACATATCTTTTGTTTTATAGGCAAGGAACATCTTTGCATAAAATTGGTTTGTATTTTATATTAGCTCCTAAGGATAAATTTAAAAGTAGAATTACCAGGTCAAACATGATGAATAATTTAATTCTAATTATTGTATTGTCCAGTTGTTTTCCAAAATTCTTTTCTTGCTCCTGGAACTGCGTCGAGCTGCCTCCATGAGATATTGAAGAATGTGACAAGAAGTTTACAATAGAAATTCTTTTCTTTTTTTTTTTATACTAGAATTCTTAATGTGGATCTAGCCACCAAGCAGATACTTTAAGATGGCATTCCTTTTAATCTTCTTGTCTACATATATAAGAAATTCAGTAGCAAATTCCTGTGCATACAGAAAAGCAGAAAACTCTACTTTCCTTTATTGAGGCTACATGGTAGAAACCCAGTAAATAAATCAGCTGCATACATAACAAATTTCATAACAAATGAAAAACTAGTGTCCATTATCCTGCACAGAGCCCACAGATGCATTGTTTTCTTGGACTATTTTTTTTATTTAAATGTGTTAATGTGACACGTTTGTTCATCAGTTCAGCCACCCTTCCCATATTCATGTTACTACTTGAGTAACATATTGATGTCACCTGCTTGGCCCCTGTAGACACAGGAGCTTTTGAATACTAGGCAAGTATGCTATCACTTGGTTAATTCACTACATGTTCTAATTCTTTGTTCAGAAAATACAGTCAATGAAGATACAAGGCTAATTTTTAAAGTTATAATGCATGTTTTCTGCTCCACAACTCTACTTTCTGATGTGTCTCCGAATTGGAGTCCTTTCCAATTCAGATGTACTGGCTTTTCAAGGACAGCAATTCTGTATATGAAACTATTCTGAGAAAATGTTCTCACAAGCCCACAGGGTCACGTTGCTTTTCCTAAGGGTGGCCTGCCCTTCATTTGTCAAAATATGAGTGTAGAAGTATCTTTATAAAATTCAGTAATAGGACAAGAAGAGATTGAAAAATAAAAATATGGTAATTAGAATGGCCTAAACATTTAAAGGAGACATTTTTCTTTTTTTAAGAGAGGAACTCATTTCTTCTAGTTTCCTCTCCAGCATGTGAAAAGTTTAGAAAGTGCCACCTCCATCTTTACCACAACAAAAAACCTGAAGACACTAAAAATTCAATGATTTTCTTTGTGCTAATCAAAAAGTGGAAGTTGTGGGCCAAATTGACTCCCCAAAATCTAAAGGAACAGTCAAATGCAGGAAACCATAGCTGAGATTAACTAACCTGAAGTAGAAGCCACTAGAGTCATAAACTGGTAGAAACAGTTAATGGTAATTTAATAAAATGCGAGAGGCTGTGTTAAAGGGAAACATTCCTGGAGAACAGCAGTCTTAGGTGGAGCCCTCCCATCTCATAGGCTTTACTTCTAGGTACCCCACCAGGTTCTTATGGTGAAGGGTCAAGAAAAATCCCCATGTCTCTGGAATTGGGAGGGTAGAAGTAACAATTTTGAAATACTCCCAGAGCATTCTCTGTAATAAAGGCTTTCTCTCCAAAAGCAAAAACTGTAACAGAACCTTATCCCACTAGGCCAGTCCTGTCTAGCCTTCCTGTGTCACCTAAAGGGGCATGAAGATACAAAACACTTTGTGAAAGTCACAGCCCATGGATACAGTCTTACTGAATCACTGATATTTAATCATAAGATTGCAGAGACCCTTCTTCCATACCTTATTACTAGGGATCCAATGTAATAAAAATAGATTGCAGCTATAGGAACTATAAGGTATAGACTCTATTTTTTTAATGTTTACTTGTTTATTTTGAGAGAGAGAGAGTGGATAAGGGAAGGGCAGAGAGAGAGGAGAGAGAAAATCGCAAGCAGGCATTACTTGGAACTCAAACTTGGAAACCACGAGATCACAACCTGAGCAGAAACCAGAGGTCAGACGTTTTAAGCAACTGAGCCACCCAGGCACCTCAGTACAGGCTCTAAGTAAAATTCTTAGACAAACCCAAAGATAAGAGGGGGAGGGATAAAAATAAGTACGCTAGAAGAATTTGAAGCCTATGGCACCTAAATTTACAGCAAATATAACATAGCCCAACTCCTAGCCAGATGAACATAAAACATCAAACTAAAGACCCATTTACCTCAGAGCCTTTTTCCTGATACATAATGCCTGGCTCTCATTAAGAAATTACAAAGTTAGATTAAAAGGCAAGAAAAACACACAGTCAGAAGATACAAAGCAAACATCAGAATCAGACTTTGATATGATCGAGTTTGGAATTATCAGAAAATTTAAACTAATTATTAGCAGATTCTGGCTACAGTAGAAAAAGCAGATAGCATGCAAAAATAGATGGTTCAAGCAAGCAGATAGAAGATAATTGGGAACTTTAAGGAAAAAAAAGAAAACTCTAGAAATCAAAACACTGTAACAGAAATGAAGAATGCCTTTGATGGAATGATCATTATAGTGGACATAGCCAAGGAAATCATCAATGAGCTTGAAAATATGTCAAGAGGCTTCCCAAACTGATATGCAACGAGAAAAAATAATTTTAAAAAACACCAAAATGTCCAAGAACTATGGAACAATTTCCAAAAGTGTTACGTTAGTGTAAATGAAATACCAGAAAGAAAGAAATACCAAAGAAAGTATTTGAAGATCAGAGAAGATTTTTCTGAAAATAATAACAGACCCCAAAATACATATCTATGAGGGTTAAAAAACACAAAGCCAGATAAATATCATAAAAACCTATATCTGCCCATATCATATTCTGCCAATATCATTAAAAGAGGCAGCATTGGGGGACTTGACTATAGAGAGAAAAGGATAAAAAATATATCTGCTTTCATATCAGAAACGATGCAAAAAGAAAAGAATAGGGTGAAATATTTAAAGTGTTGGGGGGAGGGACACACCAGCCTAGAATTCTATATTTAGCAATATTATCTTTCAAAAGTGAAGAGGAAAAAAGATTTCTCAGACAAGTAAAATATAACTTAATTTTTGGCCAAAAGACCTGTCGTGAGAGAATCGTTAAGTTCTTCAGAAGAAAATGATGAACTCTGATTTACATCAACAAAAGAACATCAAGAAATAAACAAAAGCAAAATAATTTTTTGTTTTCCTAACTCTTAAGTGATCTAATAAATATCTGTTTCTTCAAAGTAATAATAGCAACAATGTATTAGGTGATTATAGCATACAGATAAAGGTAATCAATGATAGCAAAGTAACAAAGGTTTGGAGACAGGAACTAGAAGCATATTTATAGGAACTTGCACCACCTTTGAAATAATATAGACTAATTGAAAGCAGACTTAGGTAAATTGTAAATATATATTTTAAGCTCTAGGGATGCTACTAATTTTTTAACCATAATGAATACACAAAGAGGGGCAATAAAATGGAATCATGTGAAATTTTAAACTAAAACCAGAAAAGGTAGAAAAGGAAGGAAGAAAAAATGACAAAGAACCTGTTCAATAAATAGAAAACAGTTACAAACATAGTAACTAATAATCCAACTATATCAATAATCACTTAAAGTGTGAATGGTCTAAATATATCAATTAAAAAATTGAAACCATCAGAATAAATAAAAAACAAGACCAGAATTTGTGTTTAAGTGATGCGCTTCAAATATAAAAACACAGATAGATTAAAATCAAAGGGATGAAGAAAGATATACTATTCTAAAACTAATCCAAGGAGAGGTGGAATTTCAGACAAAGCAGACCCCAGAACAAAGTAAGTTATTGGAAATACAGAGGGACATTAAACAATTATAAAAGGGACAACATTCCAAGATGACAGAATGATCTTGAACATGTATGTACCTAACAAAAGGCATCAGTATATGTGAGGCAAAAGCTGAAAGAAATGTAAGGAGAAATAAACAAATCCACTATTATACTTGGAGACATTAACACGTCTCTAATCAATAGATCAAACAAGCAGAAATTTATTAAGGGTATTGTTGACCTGAGCAGCACTATCAGTCAACTTGATCTACTTGATATTTATAGAATATTCCATCTAACAACACCTGAATACATTGTTATCACGCTCACCCAGAACATTCACACAGATAAACCACTTCTGGTCCATATATCACATCTTAACAATTTTAAAAAATATAAATCAGGGGTGCCTGGGTAGCTCAGTCAGTTGAGCATCCAACTCTTAATTTTAGCCCAGGTCATGATCTCACGCTCATGAGATCAAGCCCTGCATCAGGCTGGGCATGGAGCCTGCTTAAGATTCTTTCTCTCCCCGTCCCTCTGCCTCTCCTCCACTGGTACACACACACACACACTCTCTCTCTCTCAAAAAATATAAAATAAAAAAAATAAAACAAAATAAAAATAGAAACCATATAAACTATGTTCTCAGACCACAGTGGAATTGAACTACAAATCAACAACAGAAAGACAGCTAGAAAATTACCGAACATTTCTATATTAAACAACACACTTCTCAATAACACATGGATTAGAGAAGAGGTCTAAAGAGAAATTTCAAAAAATTGTAGTAAATGAAAATGAAAATAAAACTTATGAAAATGTGTGGCTGCAGCAAAAGCAGTGCATAGATGGAATTTTATAGCATCGAATGCATATATTAAACAAAAGATCTAATCAGAACTCTAAACCTCTGCCATAGGAAATTATAAGCCTAAAGCCAGTAAAAAAAAATAATAAAAATTATAACAGAAATATATGAAATTGAAAACAGGGAATCAATGGAGAAGGTCAAGGAAATCAAAAGCTGGTTCTTGGAAGAGATCAATAAAATGAACAAAATTCTAGTCAAAGTTACAATAACAGAGAGAGAAGACGTAATTTAGTAATATTAGAAATAAAAGAGGCATGGGGCGCTTGGGTGGCGCAGTCGGTTGAGCGTCCGACTTCAGCCAGGTCACGATCTCGCGGTCCGTGAGTTCGAGCCCCGCGTCAGGCTCTGGGCTGATGGCTCGGAGCCTGGAGCCTGCTTCCAATTCTGTGTCTCCCTCTCTCTCTGCCCCTCCCCCGTTCATGCTCTGTCTCTCTCTCTGTCCCAAAAATAAATAAAAAAAAAAAAAAAAAAAGAAAGAAATAAAAGAGGCATTATTGCTACTGATTCCACAAATATTAAAAGGGTAATAAAGAATACTATGAACAACTGTATGCCCACACATTTGATAACTGAAATGAACATGACCAATTCCTTAAAAGATTCAAACTACCAAAACTCACACAAGGAGAAATACATAATTTAAATAGACGGTATCTATTAAATAAGTTGAATCAATTATTAATAACCTTTAAAAAAGAAAGCAGGAGTTCCGGAAGATGGCGGCGTAGGAGGACGCTGGGCTCACCGCGCATCCTGCTGATCACTTACATTCCACCTACACCTGCCTAAAGAACCCAGAAAACCGCCAGAGGATTAGCAGAACGGAGTCTCCAGAGCCAAGCGCAGACAAGAGGCCCACGGAAGAGGGTAGGAAGGGCGGCGAGGCGGTGCGCGCTCCACGGACTGGCGGGAGGGAGCCAGGGCGGAGGGGCGGCTCGCCGGCCAAGCGGAGCCCCCGAGTCTGGCTGGCAAAAGTGGAGGGGCCAGACGGACTGTGTTCCGACAGCAAGCGCGACTTAGCGTCTGGGAGGTCATAAGTTAACATCTCTGCTCAGAAAGCGGGAAGGCTGGAGGACAAAGGGAGGGAGAGCTGCTGAGCCCCCGGACGGCAGAGCTCAGCTTGGCGGGGAACAAAGGCGCTCGCCAGCGCCATCTCCCTCGCCCATCCCCCAGCCAAAATCCCAAAGAGAACCAGTTCCTGCCAGGGAACTTGCTCGCTCCGCGCAAACACCCAACTCTGTGCTTCTGTGGAGCCAAACCTCCAGCAGCGGATCTGACCCCTTCCCGCTGCCACAGGGCCCCTCCTGAAGTGGATCACCTAAGGAGAAGCGAGCTAAGCCTGCCCCTCCACCCCCCGTGCACCTTGCCTACCCACCCCAGCTAATACGCCAGATCCCCAGCAACACAAGCCTGGCAGTGTGCAAGTAGCCCAGACGGGCCACGCCACCCCACAGTGAATCCCGCCCCTAGGAGAGGGGAAGAGAAGGCACACACCAGTCTGACTGTGGCCCCAGCGGTGGGCTGGGGGCAGACATCAGGTCGGACTACAGCCCCGCCCACCAACTCCAGTTATACACCACAGCACGGGGGAAGTGCCCTGCAGGTCCTCACCACTCCAGGGACTATCCAAAATGACCAAACGGAAGAATTCCCCTCAGAAGAATCTCCAGGAAATAATAACAGCTAATGAACTGATCAAAAAGGATTTAAATAATATAACAGAAAGTGAATTTAGAATAATAGTCATAAAATTAATCGCTGGGCTTGAAAACAGTATACAGGACAGCAGAGAATCTCTTGCCACAGAGATCAAGGGACTAAGGAACAGTCACGAGGAGCTGAAAAACGCTTTAAACGAAATGCAAAACAAAATGGAAACCACGACGGTTCGGATTGAAGAGGCAGAGGAGAGAATAGGTGAACTAGAAGATAAAGTTATGGAGAAAGAGGAAGCTGAAAGAAAGAGAGATAAAAAAATCCAGGAGTATGAGGGGAAAATTAGAGAACTAAGTGATACACTAAAAAGAAATAATATACGCATAATTGGTATCCCAGAGGAGGAAGAGAGAGGGAAAGGTGCTGAAGGGGTACTTGAACAAATTATAGCTGAGAACTTCCCTGAACTGGGGAAGGAAAAAGGCATTGAAATCCAAGAGGCACAGAGAACTCCCTTCAGACGTAACTTGAATCGATCTTCTGCACGACATATCATAGCAAAACTGGCAAAATACAAGGATAAAGAGAAAATTCTGAAAGCAGCAAGGGATAAACGTGCCCTCACATATAAAGGGAGACCTATAAGACTCGTGACTGATCTCTCCTTTGAAACTTGGCAGGCCAGAAAGGCTTGGCACGATATCTTCAGTGTGCTAAACAGAAAAAATATGCAGCCGAGAATCCTTTATCCAGCAAGTCTGTCATTTAGAATAGAAGGAGAGATAAAGGTCTTCCCAAACAAACAAAAACTGAAGGAATTTGTCACCACTAAACCAGCCCTACAAGAGATCCTAAGGGGGATCCTGTGAGACAAAGTACCAGAGACATCACTACAAGCATAAAACATACAGACATCACAATGACTCTAAACCCGTATCTTTCTATAATAACACTGAATGTAAATGGATTAAATGCGCCAACCAAAAGACATAGGGTATCAGAATGGATAAAAAAACAAGACCCATCTATTTGCTGTCTACAAGAGACTCATTTTAGATCTGAGGACACCTTTAGATTGAGAGTGAGGGGATGGAGAACTATTTATCATGCTACTGGAAGCCAAAAGAAAGCTGGAGTAGCCATACTTATATCAGACAAACTAGACTTTAAATTAAAGGCTGTAACAAGAGATGAAGAAGGGCATTATATAATAATCACAGGGTCTATCCATCAGGAAGAGCTAACAATTATAAATGTCTATGTGCCAAATACCGGAGCCCCCAGATATATAAAACAATTACTCATAAACATAAGCAACCTTATTGATAAGAATGTGGTCATTGCAGGGGACTTTAACACCCCACTTACAGAGATGGATAGATCATCTAGACACACAGTCAATAAAGAAACAAGGGCCCTGAGTGACACATTGGATCAGATGGACTTGACAGATATATTTAGAACTCTGCATCCCAAAGCAACAGAATATACTTTCTTCTCGAGTGCACATGGAACATTCTCCAAGATAGATCATATACTGGGTCACAAAACAGCCCTTCATAAGTTTACAAGAATTGAAATTATACCGTGCATACTTTCAGACCACAATGCTATGAAGCTTGAAATCAACCACAGGAAAAAGTCTGGAAAACCTCCAAAAGCATGGAGGTTAAAGAACACCCTACTAACGAATGAGTGGGTCAACCAGGCAATTAGAGAAGAAATTAAAAAATATATGGAAACAAACAAAAATGAAAATACAACAATCCAAACGCTTTGGGACGCAGCGAAGGCAGTCCTGAGAGGAAAATACATTGCAATCCAGGCCTATCTCCAGAAACAAGAAAAATCCCAAATACAAAATCTAACAGCACACCTAAAGGAAATAGAAGCAGAACAGCAAAGGCAGCCTAAACCCAGCAGAAGAGAAATCATAAAGATCAGAGCAGAAATAAACAATATAGAATCTAAAAAAACTGTAGAGCAGATCAACGAAACCAAGAGTTGGTTTTTTGAAAAAATAAACAAAATTGACAAACAAAATTTGACAAGCCAGGCTTCTCAAAAAGAAAAGGGAGATGACCCAAATAGATAAAATCATGAATGAAAATGGAATTATTACAACCAATCCCTCAGAGATACAAACAATTATCAGGGAATACTATGAAAAATTATATGCCAACCAATTGGACAACCTGGAAGAAATGGACAAATTCCTAAACACCCACACTCTTCCAAAACTCAATCAGGAGGAAATAGAAAGCTTGAACAGACCCATCACCAGCGAAGAAATTGAATCGGTTATCAAAAATCTCCCAACAAATAAGAGTCCAGGACCAGATGGCTTCCCAGGGCAGTTCTACCAGACGTTTAAAGCAGAGATAATACCTATCCTTCTCAAGCTATTCCAAGAAATAGAAAGGGAAGGAAAACTTCCAGACTCATTCTATGAAGCCAGTATTACTTTGATTCCTAAACCAGACAGAGACCCAGTAAAAAAAGAGAACTACAGGCCAATATCTCTGATGAATATGGATGCAAAAATTCTCAATAAGATACTAGCAAATCGAATTCAACAGCATATAAAAAGAATTATTCACCATGATCAAGTGGGGATTCATTCCTGGGATGCAGGGCTGGTTCAACATTCGCAAATCGATCAACGTGATACATCACATTAACAAAAAAAAAGAGAAGAACCATATGATCCTGTCAATCGATGCAGAAAAGGCCTTTGACAAAATCCAGCACCCTTTCTTAATAAAAACCCTTGAGAAAGTCGGGATAGAAGGAACATACTTAAAGATCATAAACGCCATTTATGAAAAGCCCACAGCTAACATCATCCTCAACGGGGAAAAACTGAGAGCTTTTTCCCTGAGATCAGGAACACGACAGGGATGCCCACTCTCACCGCTGTTGTTTAACATAGTGCTGGAAGTTCTAGCATCAGCAATCAGACAACAAAAGGAAATCAAAGGCATCAAAATTGGCAAAGATGAAGTCAAGCTTTCGCTTTTTGCAGATGACATGATATTATACATGGAAAATCCGATAGACTCCACCAAAAGTCTGCTAGAACTGATACGTGAATTCAGCAAAGTTGCAGGATACAAAATCAATGTACAGAAATCAGTTGCATTCTTATACACTAACAATGAAGCAACAGAAAGACAAATAAAGAAACTGATCCCGTTCACAATTGCACCAAGAAGCATAAAATACCTAGGAATAAATCTAACCAAAGATGTAAAAGATCTGTATGCTGAAAACTATAGAAAGCTTATGCAGGTAATTGAAGAAGATATAAAGAAATGGAAAGACATTCCCTGCTCATGGATTGGAAGAATAAATATTGTCAAAATGTCAATACTACCCAAAGCTATCTACACATTCAATGCAATCCCAATCAAAATTGCACCAGCATTCTTCTCGAAACTAGAACAAGCAATCCTAAAATTCATATGGAACCACAAAAGGCCCCGAATAGCCAAAGTAATTTTGAAGAAGAAGACCAAAGCAGGAGGCATCACAATCCCAGACTTGAGCCTCTACTACAAAGCTGTCATCATCAAGACAGCATGGTATTGGCATAAAAACAGACACATAGACCAATGGAATAGAATAGAAACCCCAGAACTAGACCCACAAACGTATGGCCAACTCATCTTTGACAAAGCAGGAAAGAACATCCAATGGAAAAAAGACATTCTCTTTAACAAATGGTGCTGGGAGAACTGGACAGCAACATGCAGAAGGTTGAAACTAGACCACTTTCTCACACCATTCACAAAAATAAACTCAAAATGGATAAAGGACCTGAATGTGAGACAGGAAACCATCAAAACCTTAGAGGAGAAAGCAGGAAAAGACCTCTCTGACCTCAGCCGTAGCAATCTCTTACTCGACACATCCCCAAAGGCAAGGGAATTAAAAGCAAAAGTGAATTACTGGGACCTTATGAAGATAAAAAGCTTCTGCACAGCAAAGGAAACAACCAACAAAACTAAAAGGCAACCAACGGAATGGGAAAAGATATTTGCAAATGACCTATCGGACAAAGGGCTAGTATCCAAAATCTATAAAGAGCTCATCAAACTCCACACCCAAAAAACAAATAACCCAGTGAAGAAATGGGCAGAAAACATGAATAGACACTTCTCTAAAGAAGACATCCGGATGGCCAACAGGCACATGAAAAGATGTTCAACGTCGCTCCTCATCAGGGAAATACAAATCAAAACCACACTCAGATACCACCTCACGCCAGTCAGAGTGGCCAAAATGAAGAAATCAGGAGACTATAGATGCTGGAGAGGATGTGGAGAAACAGGAACCCTCTTGCACTGTTGGTGGGAATGCAAATTGGTGCAGCCGCTCTGGAAAGCAGTGTGGAGGTTCCTCAGAAAATTAAAAATAGACCTACCCTATGACCCAGCAATAGCACTGCTAGGAATTTATCCAAGGGATTCAGGAGTACTGATGCATAGGGGCACCTGTACCCCAATGTTTATAGCGGCACTCTCAACAATAGCCAAATTATGGAAAGAGCCTAAATGTCCATCAACTGATGAATGGATAAAGAAATTGTGGTTTATATACACAATGGAATACTACGTGGCAATGAGAAAAAATGAAATATGGCCTTTTGTAGCAACATGGATGGAACTGGAGAGTGTGATGCTAAGTGAAATAAGCCATACAGAGAAAGACAGATACCATATGGTTTCACTCTTATGTGGATCCTGAGAAACATAACAGAAACCCATGGGGGAGGGGAAGGAAAGAAGAAAAAAAAAAAAAAAAAAGAGGTTAGAGTGGGAGAGAGCCAAAGCATAAGAGACTGTTAAAAACTGAGAACAAACTGAGGGTTGATGGGGGGTGGGAGGGAGGGCAGGGTGGGAGGGAGGGCAGGGTGGGTGATGGGTATTGAGGAGGGCACCTTTTGGGATGAGCACTGGGTGTTGTATGGAAACCAATTTGACAGTAAATTTCATATATTAAAAAATAAAAAAAAATAAATAAATAAAAAAGTTAATTAATGTAACCCACTACATTATTAGGCTTATACACTTATATAAATTGATGCAATATATGAATTTGATAAAATGCACACCTATTTATTATTAAAGGAATTTAGTAAACTAGTAATAGGGAAAAGCTTTCTCTACTTGATAAATTATATCTACAAAATCTTACACCCAACATAACATTTAATGGTAAGAAACTATACACATTTCCCCTAAGACTAAGAACAGGACAAGGATATTTCTTCTCACCACTCCTATCCAACATTGCATTAGAAGTTTAGCTAATGAAATATGACAATAAAAGTAAGTGAAAGGTATACAGAATGTAAAGAAAGAGCTAACATTGTCTTGATAGCCACAAAAAGCAACAATGAATCTAGACACAGACCTACAACCTTGCACAAAAATTAACTCAAATGGGCAATAGATAAATGTAAACAAACAAGCAAACAAAACCCATAAACAAACTAGAAAACTAGAAGAATACAGAGAATCATCTGGGTTTGTTGTTGAGTTTTCAAATGAAACATCAAAAGCACATTCTATGAAAAAAATAATAATTTTGGCTTTACTAAAATTAGAAACTTCTATAGTATTCTTTGTATATTCTTAATAGGATGAAAATGCAAATCACCTACTAGAAGAAAATATTGGCAAAACACATACCTGATAAAGAACTCATATCCAAAATGTACAAACAACTCTTAAAACTCAACAATAAGAAAATAACCCCAATTAAAATATGGGCAAAATATTTGCCTGGCTCAGTCGTTTGGGCGTCTGACTTCAGCTCAGGTCATGATCTCACGGTTCATGAGTTCAAGCCCCACATCGGGCTTTGTGCTAGTATCTCAGAGCCTGAAGCCTGCTTTGGATTCTATGTCTCCTTCTCTCTCTGCCCCTCCTCCACTCACTCTGTCTGTCTCTCTCTCAAAAATAAATAAACATTAAAAAAACTTTTTTTTAAATAAAATACAGGCAAAATAGCTGAACAGACACCTCATCAAAAAAGATATTCAGAGGGCAAATAAGTATATGAAAAGACGCTCAACATAATTTGCTATTGAGGAATTGAAAATTAAAATAGCAGTGAGGTACCACCACTATCCATCTGTTAGAATGACTAAAATCCAAAAAAAAGTGACAAAAATAAGTGTTGACAAGGACGAATAGCAACAATAATTCTTTCATTGCTGCTGGGAATGCAAAATGTCACAGTTACTTTGGAATACAGTAGAACAGTTCTTACAAAGCTTTATTTAATGTTCCTTTACTTCCTCCTCTAATGTGCTTCTAATATTTACCCAAATGATTTGAAGATTTATTTCCCACAAATACCTGGATTCTAATTTTTAAAATCAGCTTGATTTATAATGACCCAAACCTAGAAGCAACCAAGCAGTTTTTCAATAAGGAAAAGAAAGACCTGTCTCTTGTTAACAGCAATTATTTAGTGACAGTTTATCTATACACTGGAAATATCCATAACCAAAGTTCAATTATTTAATGTCAATCAATTATCTACTTTCCCAAAAATAATATTTTAGCAAAAATTACCACATAGCTTCATTGGCTACTTACTCTGATAGAATAAAGCAAGTAAAGCTTTATCCATCTTGATAATTATCAAGAGAAGCAGGAAGGGATCTTGCTAGTATTCTTGTTCAACTGCTAGTAGAACCATGGGAATGTGTGTTTATTATAACAGCTTACGTGGAAACAGAACGAGATTCCTTGCATTGTCTTATTTTACACAATATAAAGACACCTATATTTATGAAGCTCCTGTGTCATGATGAGTTCATTGAGTTTAATTCCCATGGTTTGTAAGTTCCAATGCAGAAAAGGAAGCACTTCTCACGCTCCATTTTCTTTCTTCTTTTTCTAGAGGGTATTTTGTAAATTATAGCTTCCATACACTACATAGTTCCCTAGTGGCCTGCTATAGCTAATATAGTTCCCCAAAGTGTGTAATGACTCCCAAGTTGCAGCTTAAATAGTGAGGGAATTATAATGAATAATGAAGAGTGAAAATATGCCCGGGGTTCCCATTCCTGGAGGTGGTGGAAGGGGCTATGGCTGGCCCTCTAATGGTACCAGATGAAGTGCAAAAACATCAGCTTCAGACTTGTTCCCCAAAGGTTCCCAATATAGAAACAGATCCCAGAGACACACACTAAATAAACCAAAGGGCTTATTTTCATTTATATTCTTTGCACCTGATTTGCAGATACCATTATTATGGCAATGCCTTTGTCATGTATTGAAGTCACAGAAGTGCTTTTAAAATGCAAAGCACTTTTGAGATGTCTCTGTAGTCTCCTGCTTAAAGGCCAAAATTTCTCACTAAACAAATAGTAAAATCTTCTATATATTATATTGGCCTGTGTTTGTTTCTCAAAATACTGTCAGAAACAGTCTGGCAATAAAAGGTGAGTGGTTAGAAATGTTAAATAGACAGGCAGTTATGAGATCCCTCAAGGGCAGACACTGGGAATTCACCTATGTTATCAGCAATATTGCCCTATAGTGTTGTCAGTATCTACATCAAAGACATGGAAACACCAACTGACTTGCAAAAAAGCTTCCTGAAAACAAAGAAGGAAATGGCACTACAGGAAATGTTTGAGTTAAGAGATGAAAAAGGAGTTTGCCTGATTGATTGGTCTACAATTGGGTAGAAACCAGTTGGCTCTCAACACAGTATTGCTATAGATCACTATGTCTCTGTCCTGTCACAAGGCTCATCATGGCATATATCTGACCCAACTCTATATCTAAGCCTCCAGAAATGACAGTGTCTCATTATCCCAGGAATCTACCCATTCTACTACTCAAAACTAGACCATCCTACAATGAGCCAACTGTTTACCGTCACCCTCACCTTGAAGCCTCCATCTTTGTTCTGTCCACTCTCTTGCACTGTGCTAATGTTCTTGAATCTTCTTGGCCTTCGTGTTTCTTGTTAATATATTTTTCACCTGCATCATGGTATTCTTTAAAAGTTAATTTTGGAGGCATCTGGGTGGCTCAGTTGGTTAAGTGTCTGAGTTTAGCTCAGGTCATGATCTCATGGTTCCTGAGTTCAAGCCCCATATCAGGCTCCATGCTGGCCCAGAGCCTGGAGCCTACTTCAGATTCTGTCTCCCTCTCTCTCTGTCCCTTGTCTGCTTGCTCTCTCTCTCTCTCTCTCTCAGAAATAAATAAACATTAAAATAAATGTTGATTTTGGATTTTGACATTCATACTTTTATTTTTAACATTTTAAAATTAAGTTTGTTATTTTTTTTGAACAATACATTAACAGTAAAAAGGTTACCTTCTGTGGCTTTTCTCTTTCAAATCAGATCCCATCTTCCAAATGCTACAGCAAATGATTACTACTGTTTTCGATTCATTCAGAGGTTCTTGTTTGCATTTATATAAGCAAATATGAATCTATATTCCTTTTCCCCTTTTAATGATTGTACACCACAACACTCTTCTGCACTTTGCCTTGGTTTTGTTGTTGTTGTTTTGTTTTGTATTGTTTTTTACTTAATAAGAGCTCACCTGATTAGGTCAATCCCACTCAAGATGATCTCACCTTTGATTAACTCAGGGTCAACAGATTAGGGACCTTAATAACACCTGCAGAATCCCTTTCAGAGCAGACTTATAACTTACACAATCAAAGGAGTGACAGTCCATCACTTCTACCATATTTATTGGTTAAGAAGCAAGTTACAGGTCTAGCCTACACTCAAGGGGTTGGGATTACAAGGGCATGATGGGTCATTAGGGATCTTCTTAGAATCTTGACTACCACAATTATATTCCCTGAAGTGAAATTCCCTGAAGTGAATTTTAGGGCCAATTACAATTTTGAAAGAAATTGACAAAAGGCCCTACCTAGAGAACCATACTTTCAAAAAACAGTACATTCATATTTTCTTGTGGACTTCACTAGTGTTATATATTAATGCATTTTGGAATGGTATTGGTCTGAATTGGGGGGTTCTCAGTATACTTTTAAATTGTCTTTCTCTTATTATAAATGAGATTTAGTAACTTTTCATATGTTTAAGTACTGTTTATATGTTATTTTCATTAATATTCCTTTGTTTCTTCTTCCATTTTCCCCCATTGGGTTATTAGCCTTTATCTTCTTTAAGAACATTTTTAAATATTAGAAGGATTAAATCTTTGTTTGTGATAGAAGTTGTAAACATTTCTTATAACTTTACAAGTTTGCTGTTTTTTTTCCTACTGAGGCAATCATTTATTTTGCAATGATGCAAAACTTTGTTGTTGTTTTTTTATTTATTTTTTATTTATTTATTTTGAGAGAGAGAGAAAGCTCAAGCAGGAGGTGGGCGGGGAGAGAGGGAGAGGAAGAATCCCAAACAGGCTCCAGGCTGTCAGCACAGAGCCTGACATGGGGCTCAAATTCACAAACCATGAGGGGCGCCTGGGTGGCTCAGTCGGTTGAGCATCCAACTTCGGCTCAGGTCATGATCTCATGGTTCTTGATTTCAAGACCTGCATCTGGCTCTGTGCTAGTATCTCAGAGCCTGAAGCCTGCTTTGGATTCTGTGTCTCCTCTCTCTGCCCCTCCTCCACTCATGCTCTGTCTCTCTCTATCAAAAAATGAATAAATGTTAAAAATTTTTTTTAAATAAAAAAAAATTCACAAACCATGAGATCATGACCTGAGCCAAAACCAAAACCAAGAATCAGACACTTAACCAACTGAGCCCCCAAGGTGCCCCTCAATGATGCAAAAGTTTTATTTTATATTAGAATCACAATGTATGTATATAAAGCATATGGTATACATATTATATATATATATATAAAATTGTAGCTTGAATAATAGTTGATGTTGAAAAAAAGAATTGACAGCCTTTTCTTATAGTGATTTATGGTTGTATGATTTTCATTTACATATTCCATGTATTGGGAATTTCCTTATATATTATGTTAAATACAGATCTATGTTCTTCAATAAGCTATAAATAATTTGTATTTTTCCATTTCAATGAATTCCTTGTAGAAGACTGCATTTTCAAAAGATAGCTGCATGGTTTTCTCAAGATGAAACCTGCAATATGTCTTTCATCTGGCTTTCTTTCTCAGGAAATGTATCTTTGGAACCTTGGGTCATTGTGCAAGCAACCTAGGAATGCTGTCACTGCCATGGTGGAGAAACCATGTGGAGAAATTACATAGAAAGATAGAGATGTCTATGGAGCACCAGCTCCTTCAACATCCAGCTTTCAGCCCAGGTACTAGATATATGAGTGAAGAAGCTTTTGGGATGACTCCAGACCTGGGCAGAGTCTGAACTCCATAGCTAAGATGCTCCCAAATGCCTAATCCATAGAAGCCATGAGAGTTATAAATAGCTATTGTTTTAAGCCACTAAATTTTGGGATGATTTGCTACACAACAATAGCAATCAGATTTTTCTTGTGGCTTACAGGACTTAAAAAAAAATAATTCTCCCAGTTCTGTTACCAGAAATATTCCAAATTTTAAACGTCTATGTATCTAACTACACTGGATAATAGCAACAAAGATAAATAATAATGCTAATAACAAGCGTCTTTCTTTTGTTCCTGCCTCTAGCCAAAATGTTTTTAGGGTTTCTGTATTAAGCAAAATGATGTCTTTGAGGCAAAAGAAATTCAAATGTTACCAAAGTATCTCTACATTCCTAGTTTTTAAATGAATTCTCCATCCTACAAATATGTCACTGAACTTCTGGTACTTTTCACTTTGAATGTTCAGAACATATATTCTGCTGACTAAATCCAGCTGCAGGGACCACATTGAGATTTTCCTAATTGTGACTTATAGCCTTTGGCTGTACTAAATGCTATAGGAAACTGAATTATTTATATGTATTTTTATTATACACTATTTCCTATTCAATGTTACCACATGTAGAAAAGAAATGTTTATCCCTATTATGTGCTCACATCTTCAAAGTGTTCCTTTAAGAGAGATGTTGAATCCTACAGTCAACTGTGACCCTCAAAGAGTACTGTCTGATATTTACACGTAATGCATAACTGCAGAGGAAACAATTTCTTCTTTTCTCCTTTCCCTGGAGTTAATATGTAATTTTGAGAAGCACGCTATTTGTTTAGAGTATTAAATGAGTGGCATATTGAGAATATTTCAAATTCATGAGTATTCTATTTACATCAAATGTGGTAATAGTGTTTTTATATTTCAGGAAAATTTCTATGCCAGGATACAGGAAAAAAAGATTATTTATGAAATTCAGCATTACATATCCTGGTATTACTTTGGGGAATCATCTATTTTGTTCCAGATTCCAGCAATTTATAGAGATGACAAAGAAGATAAAGGAAAGCTTTAGATGCAAATAACTACATGTGTTTAATGAGGACATTACCCCCACTGTGAGATACCAGGAGGATTTCACACAATCTGCCTTCAGGTAAGACTATTAAAATCCTATATAGTCAATAATTTCTACAGTATTTTTTTCTTAAAATGTTTACGGAATCAAGGTTTCCTAGTTCTTTAGGAATAGATACCAATTATTCAGTTTTTGCTTACAGCCATTTTAAAAAGTCTGAAATATGTCACTTGCATTGAAGGATAAAATTTTTCACCTAATTAACCATCAATGAATATCAACTCTCTCTACAATAACCCCATATTATTTCATTTATTTAATGATGGCCATCATCTCCCTTTCTCTCCTTCTGTAAATACAACTCTTATCATTTCTCATGTAGGCTTCCTTTGCTTTCATTAAGTAATTTAGTAATGTTCAATAAAAATGCCTAGTTTGTACCAGGAACTATTTAACTGTTGGAAATATGGTGGTAATTGAGAAAGACAAGTATTGTAAGACTACTACTCTTACAATAAATATCTGTGGAGTAAATGAAGGCATGAATGAATGATCACTTGTTATTATTATTGCTGTTTTATTGAAATCATATTTGTACCCTCTGGTGTTTAATAAACATAAATTTGTTTAATGAGGATATGACAGAATAGTATCCAAACAAATACTTAGTAAGCAAAACCAGTGTATAAATTTAATATCAGTTTTATTCTGAAAATTAAATGGGAAAAGAATATCTGGAGTTTTCTTGATGAGAGAGAGACAAAAGAAGAAACATAACACTCAGTCTTGGATGGATGTATAGCTGAGGAGAATAGGGAAATGGGAGAAAACAGAAAGGACCAAAAGAAAGTGAGAATTGACAGTGGGAAACAGAAAATTTTTTCAAAGACATAGAAAAACAAAACTGTGTGGCACCATCGAAGCTAAATGAGCAGTGTATTTCAAGCACTGAGTCTTGGTCCATGGAGACAGATACAGAAAGCAAGTCCAGGAGAAGGAAGCTGGAAAAAGTATGTCCTTTTTCGACAGCTTCATTATGTAAGATTTGTCTTCCTCAAAATTTGTAAGTACCTGTCCCAAGAGTAGAGACTGCATTTTAGTTTTATTTGAACCATTCACAACCTCTGACATATAGATATTCGCAGATCAGATTTGCTTGAAAACATGTTGACTTATCTCCACCATTAGTCACATTACTTCATGGTCTTCTATATTCCCAGACTTTTCTTATTTCATAAATGTATCTCTTCTGTTTCTGAGATAACTTTATGTGGTGAATATCCTGTTTAACTTTTCCATTCCTTGTTTTCTTTATTTTTCTACCTTGAAAACCCCAATCCTCGTGAAGGTGAGTAGTCAGAGAGGGTTGCTGCCATTAGCTGAAGCTGGATCTATATAAAACACTTAACATAAGGAGCTAATAAGTGTAATTAGAGTCCCTGCCATATACAGAATAGATTAAAAATGTTTTTTCAGCAGTTTGAGGCTGACTCTGTTTGCTAATATATCAGATTTTGACTACCAGGACAGTTTACTTTGATGATCTTGCATTTAAATATCAACCTAAATTAACCCAGAATTATCTGAGCGGCACATGTCTCCTCTATTGCCATGTAAGTTAGTCTTACATCCATTCCTCCATTCCCACACATAGAACCCTCCTGGCATTTACTGTGAAGTCATTCTTTTGGTTATATTATTCTAACCTTATACACCTCAATTATATTATTTCATCTCTGCCTTATTCCTGAGAATCTTGTTCTTATTTTATCTGTTCACCTAACCAGACCACTTTGTTTTCTTTGCCTGTGTTTCTGTATTGGTACTTTGCATGGTATCTCTAAGTTCTCTAGAACTAGAAACCAAAAGATTGTGGAAAATGATACAAACCCTGTCTGGATCCTGCTTTCCTTTCTTCCCTGTAAAACAAGAGCCTCAAGATGACAAAGGAAGGACAGCAAAACCTGTCCTTCTAACAGCATTTGTACAGACTCATACTGGACAAAGGTCAGGAACCTCTTGGGTCCAGGCAATTACAGACCCCTTGCTCATTGGGGAGGGGCAGGATCACTGAGAAGGTCCCACTCCAAAGATTCAGGAAAATGGCACTTGATTAAAGCTGAGAATGAATAATAACAGTGATGAATGCTGTCCATACCTGCCTAGTAAGAGTCCGGCAACATGTAACAGCAGTCTACTCCTGGGGATGGTAGGAGAGCATGGAAAGAGAGCATCTCTGAGCTCCAGGTACAAAGAAAAATCATAAAGTTGAGGATGGAGCACACACTGAAGAAAACTCTCAACCTACTGGTTGGTCCCACACTAAACAGAATATAATACTAGAGGACTTTGAAATCTATAGTATGCTTCAGGTAACAATAGGGACAACAAAACCCAAACTCATCAAACACCAATTCAGTTGACTACACCTTACCCCCACAATAAAAGCCTAGCCAAAAAGAAATGTGCCCATTTTCTGGCATGAATATTATTTATCTCAGTCTCCACTGCTTTACTCCTGTGTCTTTCAACTAAAACTTTCCTGAAGCAAAGGAAAGAAGCAGAACAAAATATTGAAAGAGAAAAATTAATTCCCAAAACCAGACTGAGATACAGCTTAGATGTTGGAACATCTGGAAAGAGAATATAAGATAATTACAATTAATATGTTAAAGGTTCTATTAGAAAAGGTAGACATCATCCATGAACAAATAGAGAATTCCAGCAGAGATATGGAGGAGAGAGAGAGAGAGAGAAAGAGAGAGAGAGAGAGAGAGAGAGAGAGAACAGGTCCAAATAAGTATTTTAAAAGATGATGACTTAGAATTTTCTATTTTAACACAAGAAAACAAATCAAAAATCCAAAAAGCTGAAGTTAATAAGTAAATGAACAGCAGAAAAAAAATCACCAAGGTATATCAGATTCAAATTGCTGAAATAATAAAGAGAAAATCTGGAAGACAGCCAGCAAATAAAATATATTACATATAAAGGAACAAAGAATATCAACATTCTCATGGGATCTTATGCAAGCCAAAGACAATGGTGTTATACCTTTAAAGTACTAAAAGAAGAAAATCTGTTATCCTGGAATTCTATATCTGGTGAAAATATCTTCCAAAAAATGAAAAATAAGATTTTTT
Source organism: Panthera uncia (assembly GCF_023721935.1). NCBI lineage: Eukaryota > Metazoa > Chordata > Mammalia > Carnivora > Felidae > Panthera > Panthera uncia. The sequence goes on from NW_026057578.1 coordinate 96,118,503, forward strand.
TCAGACAAACAAAACTGATGGAATTTTTGACAGTATGTTCATACTATAGTAATAAAGGATTTTTTAAATGAAAGGAATAATATCAGACAGAAACTTGGAACTAAATACATAGACACATACTTTTATAGACACACACACACACATAAAAATGAAGAACAGTAGAAATTTGTTGGTTCATAAACTCAGGAATGTCCCTGGCGAAATCTGAAACTGTCCCCCACACAGAGGGCAAGGAGAGACTGAAGAGTCAAGGCAGTCCAGACTGGGAGGTGGCAGGTTAAATAAACAAGGGAACTTAGAGATGAGGCTTATCTTGGGCAGCCACAAGATGTGTAAATCTCTAACCCTGACAACCCAGAATCTTACAAGTTTATATAGAGCCCTTAATGGGGTCAGTCATATACACCATCCAGTGGCCTCAACAGCACATTGCTCTCATAAGGCTATGCCCTTGAAAATGGCTCTGGCATAAGGTACATTTCAAGGACAGAGGAGAGGGTAAGGAGCCTGGATGCAGCTCGAGGGTCAGCTGACACTCATGTCCCCTCGGTGACCTCCTCCAACAAAACTGCCCGAATAGAGGTTACTATGAAATTCAATTCTCTTTGTATTTTCAATGGCTGAAAAAATGTAATTCTAAATAAAAAAATAATAGCAACATATATATTTATGGAATATGTAAAAGTAAAAAGTATGACAATGAGGAGGGATTGGTAGTTTACTTTTGTGAGATCCTCACATTACAGTTGAAGTTGTGAAATGATATTTTAAGGTAGACTATAGCTAATTAAATGTGTATAAACTAAGCCCTAGACAAACAACCAGCACATGACCGTTAGAAAAAATATCTCAAACTGACCTCTCCCTGCTGCTATGAAAGAAGATCAACCCTCATTGAAGGGGAGTGTGTCTGAAGTTTTACGTGATCACTATAACCAAGCTGAATATTGACCTGTAACCCAACCTAGGAAAGCAAGGAGGCTCGAACACCAAGTGTAAGATTTAAGGATGTCTAAGTCAATAGGAAGAATTCCTCCTTTTCCTATATACACAACAAGGTAAACCCTGAAAACTGACATTGCTACAAAGGATACTTTAGGGGTTCCGCATGACATGAAGCATGGAAGATATTTTAATAAGTGCTGAACATCTATGATGCTCTCTGATTGGGAAACTGGGAGTGAGAGCATCCTCCCTGGGCTCCCTTGGAAATAAGAAATCTTAATGTAACTGGCTCGCTTCCCCAGAAAAGGCACCATGCCATGTTATGACGCAAACAGTAACAGCTAGTAAAGTTGTTCCCAGGCTTGGCTTATAGTCATATTTAAATCCATGTAACTTGGGGTCAGTTGTAAGTAAGAGCTCACAAAAGACCATAAATAACCACCTACATCAGGGCTAAATCCGTGACTTCAGGGACACAGGAGTGAATTACTAACTCCAAACAGACCATGCTTAATACATTTGTATACAGGAAGATTAACTCAAAACCCTCTTTACCCTGAAAATCAATTCTTCCTTTCTTAATACCTGACTCATGTGGAGACAGTGGGGGTTAGAGACCTGGATGCCCAATGGCACCAACAAAGAGATACACTTGCATCTTCAGAACTGTCATTAAATCAGAGCCATATTTCTGTGCTGACAGCTCAGAGCCTGAAGGCTGCTTTGGATTCTGTGACTCCCTCTTGCTCTCTGCCCCTCCCTTGCTCGCTCGTTCTCTTTCTCTCTCTCTCTCCCCCTCTCAAAAATAATAAAATAAACATTAAAAAATAATTTTAAAAAAAGAATAGTTTCTGGTGTGTTGTAAACACAAATTTAGTTAGTTTCCCTCCTTTGATTGATTCCTATTAAATTAATAAGTATATAAAACCCTCATATACTGACTCCTAAACACATTATAAGTCAAGGTTATTATCACATTCTTTAGCTTCCTGTGTTCTTACACTGTCCCTTCTTCACCTTCATATAGAAAGCCATATTACTTGGGCTGATTTTGAACAGTATATACTACCCAATAAAAATGTATAAATATTTTTTAAGCACACTTGAAATCTCATCTATGTTAAATAGGTTCAGGCTCTGGTCTGCCTTCCACTTGTTACTCGGTCAGTGCAGCCTCTGTACCCACACAGGAGGAGGTGTACAAATGGCCTCTCTGTTTACTAACCACAAATCTGCTGACATGAGAAGGTAATTTGAGAATAATGAACATTCCTTCAAGGTATACTCTGAATCTACTGTAAATTCTTCCCTTTAAGTTTACTCATCTATCAAATAGAACAGGAGGTTTTCACCTTATCTTGTGGAAATTGCTGCCAAGTGGATATATTGATTTAGCTGGCCATTTAATGGGCTGAATGTCTATTATATTTTACCACATTGGTAAATGGGGTTTATTTAATCCCATTCTCAGTTTAAAAGGTTTCAGCATTGATAAAATCTGCAAAGACAGATGTGCAATAAATTGTGCTCTTTTAATGGAATTACTACAGAGAATAAAATGCCAAAGAAAGATGCTCACCCGAAAGCGTAAATCGCCTAAGGATTTCTCTACTTCAAATATATTTTGGAGGAAGTGCTGTTGACAAGTTGAATTATTTAACCCTTGTAAATACAGCTTCTCTTTCAAAAAATTATTTCCTTCATGTCAAAGTCATTTACTCACAAGCAAAGAAAGAGAAAGAATAGAAATTATACCATCTATTGGATTGATTTATACAGCAAATTGGAATAATGTAAGCAAGATCAAATTTAATTTTATATTAATGACCCACAGCACCTTTCTCTGTGGTAAGCAAGCTCTGCACCTTAACTTCAATATACATATTGACCATTTGCCTCAAATCCCCCCTCCTGCTTGCTTCACAATTGATTGCCAGTTAACTGTATGTGTTGTTCCAATGCTAAATGTCTGTTTTAAATCTAATTGTTTGATTTGTATATTTCTGCAAGACTCTTAGGAATATTAAATTCTATTCTTCATTTGGCCTCCACAGAGATTTTACCCAAAATGAAAAGTACTAAATATACATGAATAATGTTTGTATCTCCAAAAGACTAATCCATTCTATAGTGATTTTAGAAAAAAATATAAAAGTCTAGAAGATGGGGCGCCTGGATGGCTCAGTCGGTTAAGCGTCCGACTTCGGCTCAGGTCATGATCTCACAGTTTGTGGGTTCGAGCCCCACGTCGGGCTCTGTGCTGACAGCTCAGAGCCTGAAGCCTGCTTCAGATTCTGTGTCTCTCCATCTCTCGTCCCCTTCTCTGCTCATGCTCTATGTCTCTCTGTCTCCCAATAATAAATTTTAATAAAACGTTAAAAAATTTTAAAAAAAAAGTCTAGAAGAAAACATTGAAGGAATAAAGAAAATACACAAATCAATCAAAACTGGCCATTGTTTTTGTTCACTTAAAAAATTCCCATGAGATGAGGCTCCTGGGTGGCTCAGCTGGTCAACCGACCAACTTTTGATTTTGGCTCAGGTCATGATTTCATGGTTTGTGAGTTCAGGCCCCACATCGGACTCCATGCTGACCATGTGGGGCCTGCTTAGGATTCTCTCTCTACTCTTGCTCTGCCTCTCTCTCTGTCTCTCTCAAAAATAAATAAACATTTTTAAAAGTTTTTTCATGAGGTGGTGCTATGTATGCAATTTATCGTTTGCTTTGACTTAGCATGATATTATAAGTATTTTATTAAAACTACCATTATAAAAATATCATTTTACATGGCTACATAGTAGTCTGTTTCATGGATGCATGATCATATTTTTGAATATCTGCTTAAATTTTTTTCTTCCATTGTTATTGAGATATAATTGACATACAATAATGTATAAGTTTAAGGGTATAACATAATAACTTGGATTATTTGTTTTTATTCTGTTGAGTTATAGGAGTTCTTTATATATTTTAGATATTAATGCCTTATCAAATATATGATCTGCAAATATTTTCTCCTACTCCTTAGGCTGCCTTTTTATTTTGTTGATGGTTTCCTTTGCTGTGTAGAAGCTTTTTAGTTCGACATAGTCCAACTTGTTTATTTTTTATTTTGTTGCTTGAACTTAGGTTTCATATCCAAAAATCATTGCCAAGACCCATGTCATGGATATCCACTTTTATATCTGAATTTCTGCTCTCATAAGTAATGCCAGAAGAGATCATCTAAATTTAATATTTTCCCTTAAGATATTATTGGATCAGCATGTGTACATTTTTTTAATTTTATTTTTATTTATTTATTTTTTCAATATATGAAATTTATTGTCAAATTTGTTTCCATACAACACCCAGTGCTCATCCCAGCAGGTGCCCTCTTCAATGCCCATCACCCACTTTCCCCTCCCTCCCCCCCCCCATCAACCCTCAGTTTGTTCTCAGTTTTTAAGAGTCTCTTATCCTTTAGCTCTCTCCCACTCTAACTTCTTTTTTTTTTCCTTCCCCTCCCCCATGGGTTTCTGTTAAGTTTCTCAGGATCCACATAAGAGTGAAAACATATGGTATCTGTCTTTCTCTGTATGGCTTATTTCACTTAGCATCACACTCTCCAGTTCCATCCACGTTGCTACGTTTCATTCTTTCTCATTGCCATGTAGTACTCCATTGTGTATATAAACCACAATTTCTTTATCCATTCATCAGTTGATGGACATTTAGGCTCTTTCCATAATTTGGCTTTGTTGAGAGTGCCGCATGTGTACATTTTTAAGCTCTAGATACATATTACCAAATGGTTTCCAAAAAATATATAAAGTGCACAAAATTTATCTGGAATTCTAAAACCTACACTACCTTGAAACTTAGAAGTCTTTTCACAACTCATTAAGTGACAAAATTTGACTTGAACTCATCTAGTGTCAAAAACTAACCTGAGCCGATATGATGTGAGGCGTCAATGCCTTCCACCCAAAAGTATTAAGAACACACCTGCAATTGAACAAGTTGGGTTTAATTACTCAGTGTAGAACATACACCATAAGGAGCCCAGGAGGATCAGTAAGGGTGTTTTGTAAAGAACCAGTTACTGGTCTTGGGTTTGTTTGGGTGACACTGGAGACTCTAGGAAAGTGGAGTTAACTCTAGAGAGGATGCTGTTAGAGGCAAGAGCAAATCTTTGGGTATCTCATCAATCATATCTATACAAAGGCAGGTTACAGTGAAATAAAGCTTTGCCAATACACAAGTGGTAAAGAAGTAGCAGTCACTCATTTTAGCCAAGAGAGTAAATGTTTGGTACATTTTTGTTTGTTTGTGCTTAGATGAAATTATGCAGTGACCATGTTTTATCTCACTTTACCATAAAATCGGACAAATATCATCTAAGATTGGATTCTGTGGGATTGCTTATGTAGGATAGTAGGAGAATAGCATGATCTAGCTGTGAATACAAGACAACTTCTAGATGTGAAACCTTTTGTTTTACTTTCTCAGAGGCTTATTATATACTTTATTGTTCTGTTTTATAAAATAGCCATAGATTTGCTGCAGAAATAATAAAAATTTGTCTTATGGATGCCAAAATTTGTCTTGATTTTCAAATATCTGGAAAAAATTGAATATAATATGCATTTGTCCCCAGGCTTTTAAGAGAAGAGTATTTGGAACTGTACCATTTTATAATTGTATATACGAATGAAGTGGATGGGCCATTTCATTGCATACTAGTCAGACTAACTTCACTTTTAGAGAGTTTATTTTATTGCATAAGTGGTGTGATGGGCACACTTCCTAACTGGGTGCCCAGCATGTGAAGCTCTAATATTGGAATCAAGTATGATAAAAGTTACAGTCCACAGGCACTGTGGCTCCTACGTCCCCACTGTTCGTGTGTTCTACCTATGGTCACTCTGTGGTTGCCTACCCCTCTCATGGTCTTTTCACGCAGCTCTTGTCTAAGTTCCACAGTGACTATCTTAGGAGGAACTAGATGGATTACAGAAAAAGAGGTGCCAGGAGGGGAAGGGGTACTGACCAGGAGACAGGAATTTAGCTGTCTCAGAAAACAGATATTACCCAAGAGAGGGACAGGTTTTCTCTTTCTGTTTTCTGGAGATGCCCAATGATCTTAAGCCTGTAGCGGAAAGAGAAGGAGAAATGAAACCACTTCTTGTTCATGCCCATGACTCTAAGCTTACTTTTATCAGACAGTGACAATAATTTGAAGCAGATCAATATTCATAGTGTTTGACATATTAAACAAATATTAAGGGATGCCTGGGTGGCTCAGTCGGTTGAGTGTCTGACTTAGGCTCAGGTCATGATCTCATGGTTCATGAGGTTGAGCCCCTTGTTGGGCTCTGTGCTGATAGCTTGAAGCCTGGAGCCTGCTTCAGATTCTTGTCTCCCTCTCTGTCTGCCCCTCCCTTTCTCTCTCTCTCTCTCTTTCTCTCTCTCTCTCAGAAATAATAAACACTTTAAAAATATTTAAAAATGTTAAAATTGCTCTTTAATAAATGTATATAATTCATTGAAATGAAATCAAGAAAGCATTTTGTTCTCAGGACCATGCATCTACCATTAGTCCAAAACTGAATGGTACTGAAATATCCTGGACTTATTGTTCAAAATGTATTTTCTCAGCTATTACTCCATTATATTCAGATCCAGGAGGCCTGTGGTAGAGCCTGGGCACCTGCAATGCATGGATTTTGTTGGGAAAAACCCTACAGAAGGTATACTTCACCCTTTGAACCAGAAATGTAAATCAGTTATCAGCTTCTCTCATAATCATGGATACTGTTAACAAGAAGTCCTGGTAAATAAATGGGTGTTTTAGGCAGCTTTGCTGTGATGAAACACTTTGGACATGGAATGTAGAATTATTTTTAATCCCTGATCTTAAAATATGCTTATCTGTGAAAACCTTTTAGAGAAAACTATCCTACTAAGATGGCTTTCATAAAAAACCTTCAGAATGGCAAGTTATAGTTAGATATTGGAAACTGTTGGAACAACACTTAACTTTAACTCTCATGCTGGAGAGGTTTGAACTATAATCTGAACTGTTCAAAAAATGAATTTGATACTACACTCAGGCACCAATATTTTTAGCACAGGACTTTATGATTCCTTCTAGAATGCAATGGCCTGTGTTGATCCAACACAGAATAGGATAGCAGAGAAAACTCCTTCTTGTGTTTCTCAAATGGGGAAATAGAATCAGTAGACTGAGTGTGGGGGTAGAAAAGGTAACAATGAGAAAATGATTTAAGACATTTGCAAGAGGGCATAAAGCAAATCAGGAAATAAAGCAAGTTGTTCATAAGCAAAAGATAAAATTGAGTAGGAACCCATACAAGGTTCATTAGTACAATTGTGAACTCAGAGTGTACCATTAGTACATTTAGGCAACAGATAAATCAGTTATTTCATCTACTCAAATCATTCTTCCTGAGATTAACACTTGTTCCCTATTATTTGTCATTGCTACATAGAAATATCTCGGACTCCTTTTCCTTTATGAAATCAAACATCAGCCAAATATCTTAAAAACTCATACTGGCTTATAATTTTCATTAAGAGTATCAGTGCTCACTAGGGCAATACAATGGCTATTAATGTTATCATTCATTATCATTATAATAACTACTATTCTCTAGAAACTTACTAACCCAATCTGGGCCAGATTCCTGGGCCAATAACTTACTGACTAAACCCCTAAGTTCACTTTTTAAAAGCTGAAATGAAATGCAAATGCAGTTTAAATAAAGTTATGTGTAGGTGCTAGTGTTTTCTACCAGATGGTTTCCCTAGCACCAGGAAACCTACATGAGCCCTTCTAGGAAGCTGCCCATGGGTTCTCCATAGAGGGGAGAAGAAGTGGAGACAAAGAGAAAAGGGACAAATCCATGAATCAAGTATCTTTTCTGAAAATGATTTTCTATCACGGAGCAGTTTTTCAAACTCTGTAGAGCATTCTTCTCCCTTTTGTGCTCAATATGGCTACTAAAGAAACCTTACTTAAGAATAAGCCATGATTTTTTAAAAGTTCATCTCTGATGTAGTATTAGGTACAGGCAGATATTTCAGTCTTCTTAGACTCAGTTGTTAATGAAGCCACATTGGTGTCCACAGAATTAGCAAAATGTTCTGGAATTTTCTATAACAATTCTTATTTTAAACATTATTTTCTTCTTTCCTCACAAAACATTGAAATACCTGGAAATACTACTATGTTTCTATAACTAACAATAAAGAAAATGTTTTTCATTTTTAAGCCCTGATTTTTTGTTTGGAAATCATTATTTTATTTTAGAATATGTTTCATTTATATAATACCTATCCAGTTTGAAAAGTAAAGTGTCAGACAAGGAATGAGGACGAGTATTTTAAGTTCCAGCCCTTGATCCTTGTATTGATTATGACTCTGAACTAGGGCTCTCAAGCTTCTCTGACTAGTTTTCTTCATCTCAGAAACCATTTCTGAGTTTGAGAACCCATGAACACATTGTTTGACTTACCAAAACACTAGCCTTTTTCCTTCCCTCTCCAGTGCCATCTTTTTCTCATCTTCCTGTGTCTGTGCTTTCAGAGTGCTTTTGTCACTTTGAAATAATCACTTTGCAAACACATTCAGGACTATAGAAGAATCATTTGCCAGGTCTATTTCTCTTTGAGCGAAACTCCCCTTTTTCACATAGGACCTGCTTCAACAGAAGTGACCATAGCATCAAAGGAAATAAAATGAAAAGGTTAAAGGAAGGATAGAATGAAAGGAAATAAAATTAAAAACAAAAAAACAAAAAACAGAAAAGAGGGAATGGGTAGAACGCATGTTTGAATTCTATATTAACAGCAATATTGGAGATCAGTGTCAAAAATTAAACAGCAGTGTTGTAGTCTAGGCACCTGGATAAAAACATCTCACTTATCCAGATTTTTTCATTAATGTATCAAGCTATATAGATTTTCAAATAACTGTAGTTCATACGTTTAAGAACTTTTCAACTACTTGGGATAAAAAGCATTTTTAAATATGTCACATTCATCTCTGATTATAATATACTATCTGTGGATTTTTAAAGTTTAAACAATGACTCTTTCGTAATTTCCTCCAATTCAATATTGTGCAGAGTTAGTTTCTCAGTTTTTCTAGACCTCTTACCAGCAGTTCGATGCATGAATGGTTAGATGTGTGACCATATGGAGGCAGAGCAGAGAAGCAAACAGTATTCTGTTCCAAGTGCCAGAAGATCCACTTTATCATTCAGCTCAGCTACCTGCTGCTGGGAGGTCTTGGGTAAGGCGTGTAATTTTTTTAGGACTATTTAACTCATCTCTAAAACAAAGGCTGAACCCTCTGCCAACCCACTATTTTGCCTCCACAAAGAAAGAGTAGGAAGTATAATGCAATGTTTTTTTTAATTCAAGAATACAATAGCAGCAGTTTTATTTATATCAATATTATAATTCAAAATGAATCCTCATATTACTAATTTGCCATTGCATGTGGACAGCAAGATTATTTTATCTCCATTCTACAGGCTTAAAGAGATTGATCACTTGCCACTGAGTATACTAAAGTATGATATGCAGGTTAAAAGTTGTTACATGCAAAAAAAAAAAAAAGTATCAGTGATCAAATAAGTTTGAGAAATGCTATATAAAGAGAGTTTTAACTTTCTTTCTTGCAAGACATCTCAGAGGTGTTAATACTGTCACATAGCCCATGGATGTGTAAGATAAGGAGACAGATTTTCTGCAGCATATTCAATTCCACACAGCCTGAGGGACTACTTCTGCAGAGCACTATTGGAGAATCTCTTCTAATATCAGATAGCTAGCAATTTGCTGGAATTGGCTAAAAAAAAATGAAGCCAGGTTTTCTCAAACCAAGAAAAGAGTTGCTTCCCCCAAAATGCAGCAGGGTATACAGAAATACAATTGTATTGAACAAGGCTTTGTTGACACCCCCTTCCTTTGCTAACTACCAAAATTTTAATCTCTCCCTTTCTCTCTAGCTCTGCCTGGCTCTCTGTCCTAATCCTCCTCCTTTACCTTTCTCACCTTCCGGCTACCGTATTATACATACATTTCTCACATGGACAACTAAAACGAATCAATGAGTGGAAGTGAGTAAGTATGTAGGTAATGATCAAAGGACGATTCAAGATGTTTGCAAGAGAGCTGGAAACAAATCAGGAAATTAAGCAAGTTGTCAATAAGCAAAAGAGAAAACTGAGTAAGAACCCAGACAAGTTCCATTAGGATAATCGTGAACTCGGGAGTCTCACCCACCTGTGTGTCGGGTAATAGGCACACAGACCTCAGTACCAGCTGTGAACCCTGTAGTAGCCTGTGACCTAGTTCTACATCCCTTCTCAACTATGGTTGAGAGCACTTGGAGAACACTGCCTGGGCAGTCACCCCTGAGTGAGAGAGCCTTTGTGGAAGTTCAGGTCTCCAGAGAAGTTCCAGGACCCTGTTGCAACAAAAAATAGGAGTTTTAATGCATTAGAAAAGGTAAGAGAAACAGTTTGACTTTGCCCACATAGCCCCTCCCCCATGTCAATCAAACTTGGCCTAGTGAGACTGTCTCAGCCTGTGATTTTTCCTGCGGGAGAAACAAAGATCCCCGGGCTCAGCTGTGTGGGACACTGCCAAAGAGATTCAGTTTTCTTTTGTGGTCTCCAGAATATTAAATCGACAGCTCCGTGACTGGAAGGATAGCAATATCTAAGAGTCTTAGAGGGCATTAAAGGGGTGTGTTTCCTACTGATGGTGCTTGATATTCCATTGGGAAACCTGCCCAAGAGCTGCTGGGAAAGCCTGACCCACTGATCCCCAACTGCCGTGCAGCACCTCAGCACTCCCCGTGAGTTACCCACACCCCCCTGCACTCTATGGCTGTTCCCTATGCATGCTTCTGAGGGCTAGGGCCTGAATGAGTTTTGGTAGACATCTGGGGATCACACATGGAAAGCAAGGTTCCATTTTGTTGCAGCACATTTCATTGTAGATACAGAAATAACCAAGGTGCTCATGGACAGATGTATGGTTAAAGAAATGGGTACATATCTATGCGATGGCATGTTATGCTGCCATATAAAATAAGGAGTTCCTGCCTTTTGTTAACAACATGGATAAACCTTAAGGACATTATGCTTTGTGAAATAAGTCAGACAGAGAATGGCAAATACCGTATGATCTCACTTCTATGTGTCTACAAAAGCCATACTCAAACAGAGAATAGAGTGGTGGTTACAAGGGCCTGGTGATTGGGGAAATGAGGATTTGTTGGTGAAAGGGTACAAATTTCTACTTAGAAGGTGAGTAAGTTTGGGGGATATCATGTACAGCATGGTGATTAGAGTTAAAAATATTTATTGTATACTTGAAAGCTGTTAAGGAGTACATCTTAAATATTCTTTCCCCAAAAAAGAAACGGCAATTATGTGACATAATGGAGATATTAGCTAATGCTCTGATGGTAGTCATTTTGCAATATATATGTATCAAATCAAACCTTAACTTACACAATGTCATATGTCAATTCTACCTCAATAAAGCTGGAAAAGAGCACAGAATATCATAATTTTAAAGTTGCTTATGATTCCTGATTTTTAATATTTTTTATCTCATTACTTTTAAGCTTCATAATAGTAATAGCACTATCTGTTCAAATGTCTATTTTTCATTCAGCCATTCTCAAATGAATTGTGGCCTAAGAAACTAGAGGTCATCCATTTGTTTAGATCAAGAAATAACCTGTTTGATCTTTCTTTCCCTGAATTAAGGCTTTGGGAGTAACCCTAACTCTCCCTTCTCACGTGACAACATTTTCCAAGTGATGGCCATTAACAAATCCCTCTTCAGTATCTTTTACAGGCTCAATGTCCTAAGGTGTTAGTAAAGCCCTAAGTATGACACTTCCTAGATCTATACTGGCTCCCAGATCTGGATACTTTCATTTGTCAGTGTCACAAATAAAATGCAGAGGTATCAATCAGTGATTGTAACCATATCTGTTTCTTGGAATTGCCTGGAAAGGTTTTGCTTCAGTGAGTTAAGGAGGGGCTCACACAGTGTAATTTTATAAAGAGTTTGAGTACCACTGAGCTAGCCATTAAAATCAACTCTCTCACTATCCCCACACATATCCTCTATCCCCTAGGCTAATCTGTTTGCTATTCCTTGAGCAACATTTCCACATACCCACCATCTGGCTCTTTGAAATGAAAACAGCTTCTTGTTGAAAATACCTTTATATTTTTCTCCTGAACTCATATGCATTACTAAATTAACCCTTTCTTGAATGTCTGTCTGAAGCCTATATGGCAATCAGATCAGTTCTTTATTTCTTTCATATTTTCTCAGCACTTTGGAAGAATGAGTCAAACATTGTTTATTGTGATGTTCAAGGAAAATTACCTCCTGGCAAGTCATATTTTCCTACACAAGTGTATCATACATATCTTAAAGGTAGTAATACCCATGTTACTGCCATTTACTCATTTAATTAGATAACATAATACAGCATATTACTTGAATCAGAGGAGTTCTTTTTACATAGGAGTTTCTCTCAAACATTTCAGTCCTCCCTCAATGGCACCATCCAACACAGATAATTTATCCTTTAAGTTCAGGACTGATATTTATCATTATCCTAAGGATAATTTTGTATCAATATTTTACCAAATGCTAGCTAGACCTACTCTAGCATTCTCTTCTTTTTCTGACATTGCAACTTTGAATCTGTTTATAATGGTCCTTTTCACTCTCACTACCTTATCCCGGCCTGTTTCACCAGCATGGATTCTAAGGATTGGATCTTAGCAATGCAATGCATAGAAAAGCCATGCAAACAACATGGCCTGTGCCAGAGGAAAAGGAGGGAGGCAGTAAGAATGAGCACTTTTACTTACCCCAAGATACCTGACTTCAGTCACTTAGCCAACAATCAGGAAACATGAACAAAAAATCAATGTTATGGACATTTGAGTAGTTTTATGTTATTTGGCAAGGGCATAAGGAATAACTGGCACTAGCTTGACCTCAGTCATTTTCCCCTAAGAAGATATTGAGGAATTATGCACAGACAGAACAGCAGCAGATAGCAAACTAAATACCAATTTTTCTTATTTGGTGGTGACAGCCTTTAAATACTGTTGGTAAAACTGGGTAGACTCAAACCATCAAAAAGGCAGTAGACCCTTGCCTTTTCCCTCAGCCCAAGTCCAGACATTGAGCTCTTATCCCCCTCTGCCTCGCTCAAACAACAGGAGCACTAAAAAGTGATGCAGACATGTGTACACATGTGCATACACACACACGCGCGCGTGCACACACACACACAAAATGTGATTCAAAACAAAAGAAAGCAAAACAAAAACAACAATAACAACAACAAATAGAAGAATATATAAATATCCAGGCTCTCTGTTCAGTTTATGCTCTTGTTTCATAAATACAAATGGAAACTTTGTTACCTCCCCAACACACAAAATGATTTGTGTAGCCTACGTGGGGTCCCCAAGTCTGTATGTTGGAATAATTAAATTAGCTTCTCTCTGCTGTGTATAGAGAAAGAAAGGAGAAAGAGAGTGCTTCATGTTCTAAACATCACTGTGTACCCAGTTCTCACTCGTCAGTCACACTCTGGCTCACTCTCACTTTATTCAGTCTATATTTTGTTTTTCCTCAGTAATTCTAATTATTTGATTCTTTACATTACTTATCAGCTAATTCCACATATTTTGGATTATTATCTGTTTCCTCTACCCCTTTCACCAGTAGGGTTTTGAATGTTTCTAGAATTTTGTTAGGTAGACACTTCCTACTACTTTTACTACTGTTTGCACAATACTGGGCTCAATAAAATTGGGATATATTTGTGCACCTGACAGAATAGAAGTTATCTGAGTAGAACCAAAATGAAATGAATACAAATCTAGGCTACTGGATTAGCTGAAAAAATTATAGTGATTAATGAGATGATGGCTGCTTCTCTCATAATAAACATACCTGTAGTTTAATTCTATCTGATTTTAATTCTGTGTTTGTAGAACTAATTATTCCCAAACATCATAAGTTGTATGATATAAAAGAACAAATATTTTTATTTCTTTGTTCCCTATGCCTGCCTTCTCAAATAACCATGAACTAGAGCTTATTTCATGTTTCTGTTACATTTTTTGTGACAGAATAATTCATTTCGGTGTGAAATATTTTTATATAAAATAAATATTCTTTTGGGTAAACATTTTGGGTATCAAATTCTCTATAAGAATGACATTGAGAGACTATGACCAATATTTGATCCACTATGTAAGGCACAACTAGTATATAAAGACTGATTTCTGGAGCTGAGTTTTAATGTAGAGTTGATGTTCATGCTGTAATATTCAAACAATACAGTTTTGTAAATAACACATACACACATACACCCTTCTATCCAAAGCCAAACTTTATAACTAACATTGATGTTAGGTCTTATCAGTCATTAAATTCTAAAGTGTAAATTGTAGGGACACCTGGGTGGCTCAATGTGTTGAGTGTCCGACTTCGGCTCAGGTCATGATCTCATGGTTCATGGGTTCGAGCCCCACATTGGGCTCTGTGCTGACAGCTCAGAGCCTGGAGCCTGCTTCAGATTCTGTGTCTCCCCGTCTCTCTGCCTCTCCCCTGTTTGCGCTTTGTCTCTCTCTCTCTCAAAAATAAATAAACAAGTGTAAATTGTCATCTGGAGAATATTATGTCCATCCTATTCAGAGAGCAATAAAGATAAGACAATCAATGTTAAAAAGAAGTCAATATAATTTAAGAAAAGCTTGAGAAACACCCAAATGTGTACTACTTGGCATCTGGTTAAGTACATTTCTGACACATTCACAGAATATGAATGCTAAATAGACAAAGCCAAATTTTATATTTTAAATTGTATAAAGTTATATATATTAAAACCTGTATCTTTATATCTGTATCTCTCTACATATGTATATTTATCTTTATATTTATCTCTCTATATGTATATACATATACACATATATATATCTTTACATACATTTATTTATAGAAGATATAAGAATATTTTATGTGGAAATTTATTATATAACTTTATAATACATGTGTGGAAGATGTCTGATTTTTATTACATGAATTTTTTCTGCTTTGATGTTCTTAGTATGTACATGTGCTAGTATTTCAATAGAAAATGGAATATCATGTGTTTTATGAATTTTTCATTTTTTTCTTTCCTTTCACAGTTTTATTGAGGTATAATTGGCTGATAAAGTTACAAAATGCTTATAGTGTACAACATGATGTTTTGATATACATATTATGAAATATTTACCTCAATCAAGTTAATTCACACATGAATCACCTCATATAGTTACCTTTCTGTAACTCATGAGATGAGAGCACACTTATGATCTACTCTCTTAGCAAATCTCAAGTATACAACACGTAATTATTAAATGTACATTAGATCCCCAGAACTTACTCATCTTCTCATTGAAAATTTATACCATTTGATGAGTTTTCCCCCATTTATCCCACCTTCTAGCCTGTGGCAACCACAATTCTACTCTGTTTCTGTGAGTTTTGTTTGTCTGTCTGTTTTTAGATCCCACATATAAATGATAGCATATAGTGTTTGTCTTTCTCCTTCTGGCTTATTTCTTTTAGTGTAATGTCCTTCAGTTTCCTCCATGTTGTCACCAATAATAACGTTTGCCTCTTTTTTGTGGCTGAACAATATTCCATTATATATATATATATATATATATATATATATATATATATATATATAATTTATCTCCCAATTTTCTTTATCCATTTATGTGCCCATGGGCACTTGTTTCAATTTTTTAAAGTTTATTCATTTCAAGAGAGACAGAACAAGTGGGGGAGGGGCAGAGAGAGAAGGAGAGAGAAAATCCCAAGTGGGGTTTTGAATGAGGGTCTTGAACCCACAAACTGTGAGATGACCTAAGCTGAAACCAGGAGTCAGAGGCTTAACCGACTGAGCCACCCAAGTGCCCCTGCCATGGGCACTTGTTTCAATATCTTGGCTATTATGGTTAATGCTGCAAAGAACATGGAAGTACTGATATATCTTTCAGATGATGAGATAATTGTGTTTCTTTTGGATATATACCCAGAAGTGGGATTTTGGATCATATGGTAG
The DNA here is from genome assembly GCF_023721935.1 of Panthera uncia. Taxonomy (NCBI): domain Eukaryota; kingdom Metazoa; phylum Chordata; class Mammalia; order Carnivora; family Felidae; genus Panthera; species Panthera uncia. Next base: position 96,134,639 of record NW_026057578.1, read on the forward strand.
TTCTATTCTTAATTTTCTGAGGAAAATTCATACTGTTGCCCATAAGGGCTGTGCCAGTTTACATTGGTGGCAGCATTGTGCAGGGATTCTCTGCTCTCTACATTCTTACCAGCATTTATTTCTTGCTTTTTGATAATAGACATTTTAACAAGTATGGGGCAATATGTCATTGTGGTTTTGATTTGCATTTTTCTGATGACGAGTGATATTAAACATCTTTTCCTATACTTGCTGGCCACTTGTATGTCTTCTTTGGAAGAGTGTCCATTCAGGTCCTTGACCATTTTTAATTGGGTTATCTGGTTTTTGCTATTGAATTCTAAGAGTTCCTTTTATATTTTTGGATATTAACCCTTATCTGACATATGATGTACAAATATTTCCTACAATTCCATAGGTTGCCTTTTCTTGCTGTGGATTGTTTGCTGTGCAGAAATGTTTTAGTTTGATGTAGTCCCATTTGTTTATTTTTACCTTTGTTGCCTGTTCCTTTGGTGTCATATCCAAAAACTCATCGCTAAGGTGAATGGCAAGAATTGTTTCCTATGTTTTCTTTTAGGAGTTTTACAGTTTCAGGTCTTACATTTAAGTCTTAAGTCCATTTTTAGTTCATTTTTGTGAATAGTGTAAGATAGGGATCTAGTTTCATTATTTTACATGTGCATATCCATTTTCCCCAGCACCATTTATTGAAGAGACTATCCTTCACCAATTGTGTATTCTTGGCACCTTTGTCAAAAATTAGTTGACTGTATATGTGTGAATTTATTCTGGGCTTTCTGTTCTGTTCCATTGATCTATGGGTCTGTTTTTTATGCCAGTCCTATACTGTTGGGGTTCCTATAGCTTTTTAATGTTTCTTTTTTGTGTGTGTGAACTTTGGACTTATGTTAACTCTGGCTAATTTCTCAACTATACTTAACCCTAATATTGATAGGAGCAAAGAGCTGGAGGTATAAACATTTTTACCGTTATGTATTCATAATTATTACTGATTGCAAAGTTTATCAACATCCCTCTTCAGTCTTCATTCCTAGGATTATTAGAACTCCCCAAATTGCTTTCAACTGGAGTTAACACCTGAGTAAACTGCTGGATGAGATTAATCTTTGCAGAAAGACATGACTTGCTTCTGATATTAACCCAGGGGGCCTCATTAAATAAAACATTGATTTCAAGTAGGTTTATTGCTCCCCTCGCTCACTTGATTCCTGATAGCTCAAAATTAGTCTTATGCATCTTTTACTATTAATTGATGAGAGTATGAGATGTGCACAACATGACTCCAGCACATTTTCTTTCTTAATATCTTTTTCTCAAGCTATGTGAATGAAGATAGAATAAATAACATGATGGTGGAGAGTGGATTCCATCAGGGTAATGTTTAGAAGCATGGGTTAAAAAGTCCTCTAAATCTTTTCTTGAAACTTATAATCCATTGGTACATCATCCTATGGTCCAACTTTATAAAATAACATAGCAAATTTTCAGTGGAGTTATTAACTTTCCATATTTTTTCACAGTCTTTGGAATCAGGAGGAACCCAAACATGGATTTGACATGTATCAGGAGATTCTGGATTATAGGTGAGAAAAACAAAGGCTAAGTGAGTTGAAAATGACTCGAATTCCTTAACTTTGCATATTTTGCTATACTAAATATATCTTATATTATTTGATCCTGACAACTTGTATGGGCAATTCAAACATTTTTATTTTATTTGAGCATATGCCAGATACTATTATTACGTTCTAGAACTATGGAAATGCTAACAGCCAATTTACTCATAATTTCTTTCCTTCCAGACACTATTACTTTGTATTTATTACTTTAAAAGTAGTATTGTTATCCATATTTTATATTCTTCTGATGATCAGAAGAATTGAATGCTTTTCTTAAACCCACATAGAGAGGTGCTGTCAGAAATATGATTCAAACTCAAGTAACTGCTAATACACTAATGCCAGAATGCAACTGTATATCATAGATTAAAATAAAAATTATAATATATAGAACATAAAGTTGGTAACTTTTAAATTTTTTTTCCAAGACATAAAATAAATGCAGTTACCTTTACTTTTTACTATGATTTAATAATAAAAACACAGTCCTCCTCTAGGAATGGCAGAGGTATTACTCCACAGAAATGCCACTTGGAAACTCTTCAGAACCATAGATATTTTCCAAAAGAGTGTCATACCTTATGAGGAAAAATAAATGCAAAAGAAGAGCAGTACATTCAGCAATATATGTACATACAGGTGTAGTTCACACGAGATTCAATTAACTCCATCAGAATTGGGTAAAAGTAATAATATTTATCAAAATTTTACCAAAGGAGACAGTATCTGAGAATTGAAAGGTAACTCAGAGTTGGGGGGGGGTTGCTGAAAGGAAGAGTTCTATATTATTCAAATATTTTATCAATGTAAGCCTGTAAGTTCTCAAGGCAGGGCTCAAATACGTGAAACTCTGTGTATTGATTACTCTCTTACTGTGGACTCTTAGAGACCTTTCTGGTTCTATGGAGAATAAACGCAAGAATAAGAATATATAGATGTAGTTATTACCAGTGGTTGAGCCAAAGCACAAATACATGGAATGATCTAGGTACTAGAATTCCTATGTATGTGATATTGAACATGAGTAGGGTTGGTTGCACGCTGAATAAAGCTTTGCAGAGGGTTGAGATTGACTACTACCTCCATCACTTACCACTTGGACAATTTCATGATTCAGTTCCATGATTTTTATTAGCTGCAAAACAGTTTCAATACTATCCTTCAAATTTTGAGACTAAAATTAAGTATTCCTGGTAAAGCATTTATCCTATAGTAGGGTCTCCTGATTCAGTGATCTTGGCTTCCATTCTTGAACTCTCCTCCTGTTCCATAATCCTCTCCCAGTGCCAGAAAACCATTTCCTCAGGACTGCACTGAAGATTCCCATCCAGGGCAATATCTTTTGGTTGGACCTCTTGCCCCTAACTTCTGTCACTATTCTATCTTCTTACCTTCCTTAAAATATAACCCTGCCCAGTTTCTCAATCCCATAAAACCTTATACATGTATTTTTTTTTAAATTTATTTATTTTTGAGAGAGAGAGAGAGCACGAGCAGGGGAAGGGCAGAGAGAGAGGGGCTCTGGAGGATCCTCAGCAGACTGCTCTGAGAAGCACGCTAGAACTCAAGAACTGTGAGATCTGCCCTGAGCTTAAGTAGTAACTCAACCGACTGAGCCCAGGTGCCCCTGCATGTATTTACTTGCATTACAAAGAAATTCTTAATCTAACTAGTGGAAGGAAGGAAGGAAGGAAGGAAGGAAGGAAGGAAGGAAGGAAGGAAATGAGGAAATTAATGTATTTTAAAGGGATATTTCTAGAGAAATTTGTGTTGTGAAGTACATTAAACTGGGGACCAGTAGTATTAACTGTTATATAAACTTTTAATGTTTTCTGGATGAAACAGATCAGGAGGAGAGGGTAAAAGTTGGTGACAGGAACAAACTGAGAAACAGTGTAAACAAAATAAAAAAATTTACCATAGATCCCCTGCCTCTTGCCTTACTTTATTTTTTTCAATATATGAAATGTATTGTCAAATTGGTTTCCATGCAACACCCAGTGCTCATCCCAAAAGGTGCCCTCCTCAATACCCATCACCCACCCTCCCTCCCTCCCACCCCCCATCAACCCTCAGTTTGTTCTCAGTTTTTAAGAGTCTCTTATGCTTTGGCTTTCTCCCACTCTAACCTCTTTTTTTTTTCTTCCCCTCCCCCATGGGTTTCTGTTAAGTTTCTCAGGATCCACGTAAGAGTGAAAACATATGGTATCTCTTGCCTTACTTTTACTCACATTGCCAGAGAAACTGAGTTCCATCTTTCTCATTGTTTACTTACCATATCATGACTAGGTGGTGAGCTGTGTCTTTTATTTAAGCATCCTCAAATACCTAGCATACTGTTGGATACAGAAGTTCTTAACAAAATTTAGAATCAGTTTTCATGAATCAATGAATAAATACCCAGGATGTGAGGTTGGTGATAATAATCTTATAAAAATAATAGTAGTAGTAGTAATAATAATAATAATAATAATATGATAATAATAATGTTATTGTAATAATGTCAGCCACCAATGTGACTGAGTTTAGGTATGTGACAAAAATCTCTCTTTTTTTTATGTTTACTTATTTTTGAGAGACAGAGAGAGAGCACAAGCAGGGGAGGGGCACAGAGAGAGAGGGAGAAACAATTCGAAACAGGCTCCGGGCTCTGAGATGTCCGCACAGAGCTCAACAAGGGGCTCCAACCAACAGACCGAGAGATTGTGGCCTGAGCCAAAGTCAGATGCTTAATGGACTGAGCCACCCAGGTGGCCCCCAAATTCTCTTTTTTGATGTTCTCCTAACTCATGGTAGAATGTCCCTCTGTTTAACCTGAATAATATGATATATGACACATCTTCTTACATTGTTGTCTCTATATAGTTATTTCCATATCTTACCATTTTCCATCTTTAAAAGGTTTATATGTCCACCGTAGAAACATCAGAAAGAAAATTGAAAGTTCAGAGTTAATGCTGTGACTCTGAAATTTTGGATATGCTCCCAATATAGGGCTTTTAGATGCCATAATACCCCATGGTACCATTTTGCAAGCCACCTAGGAACTAACATATATAGACCTGGGGGGAATTGACTTATGTACTTTTTGGATTTTGTTTAAAATTCAAACTTGACCTACAGGAGGAAATTTGAAATGTGAATTATCCTGCAAAAGAAATAAGACATAGGAAAGTTCTATGAAGTTATTTGAGGACTTCTTTCATCTTGAGTAGATTGTCTCCCACATGATACTGATTTTTTTATGGATGTTTTATTTGTATCTGTTATAAATAAGTATCTCTTCCATCTGAAAATAGCTTAGATTCCAGAATTGGGCTTTCTGAACATTGAAGCTCTTCTCTCTTCCAGTGAATCAATAGAATAAGGGCTGTATATTTAGTCATGCTTTGTACACCCAAGCTAGGCCAGAAGAAACTGTAAACCTTATTCTGATCCCTGAATATGTATATTGAAATAATATTAATGATCCCATATAAATAAATATCAGGAAATAATATTTGCAAAAATCGTCATATCAACAATTCCATAAGAATCTTGGGTTTTTTCTTCTGTAGGCAATGGTTCCAACTTAGCGTGCATGGTGTCCTTCACCCTAGCAAGCAAGTTCATACCCCCAGCAGACACAGAAGTGGTTTCTGTTCTTGCAGTTCCAAAGTAATGATTAATAACACCCCTTTTCACTCAGAGAAATAACACAGTTTTGATGATATATTTTATGATCACCTGTGAAACTCTCATCTCTTGATCCATAATCTTAACAGTCTGTTAATTTTCTCAGTTGTCCGCTTTCAGCTATTACATGGCCATCTTCTGATGGCCATAATTGCATTTTATTTAGTATATCTTTCATTTGTTTCTCCTCTCTTGGTACATCCAAGGTAGCGGCTGCAAACAATCCCAGAATTTTCTTCTATCTCTGCTAATGTCATCAAGCCCTTACCTATGTTCTTTTTGCAGTCTAGAAAGAAATTGAAAATCAGACTGCACAATTGGCTACCAAAGACCCTATCTCTGATTCTGTCCTTATTTCTGCTCTGCCTGGCAAATGTTGAATTCCAAGGGGGGCAGTGCTATATTTTTTTTAAAACAAGAGAGGTGGGGGGCTTGCATCATTATCCTGCTGCAGTTGAGATGCAGGGCATTTATGTTCTATCTTGTCTTTTTCATTAATTTGAACAGTTTACCTGTTTATTTAAAAGATAGGGAACTGTGGTTGATGTGTTCAGTTGGGGCAGTTAAAAGTTAATTTGATCTACATGATCTGAGTTAGGGGCCAGATTATCTAGAAACTGTAGCTGTGAGAGGAACCTCCTTTGGGTTAATTTGAATCCATAGAATAGATTTGAGAATATGTGTTTAAAAATGTAATTCTCACTCCTTCATGTATGCAAATTAGATGAAACTGAAGTAAGAAAAGTGACACTAAGTAGCAATCCTCCAGGGTCCAGCTTTAATGAACAGTTTATAATTATGTTGTACTTGTTTTGCATCTTTTCATATTTTCAGCCTGTTAGTGCCTCTCTGAAAGAAGAGTTTTTTGATTTCTCTTTCTGTTGCCTCATTATTGGTGCATAAAAATGCAACCAATTTCTATACATTGATTTTATACCCTGAGACTTTACTGAATTCATGGATCAGTTCTAGCAGTCTTTTGGTGGAGTCTTTTGGGTTTCCCATAGAGGGCATCATGTCATCTGCGAAAAGTGAAAGTTTGACTTCTTCTTTGCCAATTTTGATGCTTTTTATATCATTTTGTTGTCTGATTGCTGATGCTAGGGCTTCCAACACTATGTAAGTGATGAACCATAGCAATCTACCCCAAAAACCAAGAGCATACTTTATACACTGTATGTTAGCCAATTTGACAATAAATTATATTTTTAAAAAAGGTGAGTTTTACAGAGCCATTGCCTGATATTCCTATTAAACTTACCTCTAAACTTCAAGCAAGCCTTTTCCCAGATTTAATATTCTGTGATTTGTTGAATTAAGTTCTGAATCTTGATTTTCTCTGAATTTTCTGGGTTATTTATATACGTGGTCAAATTCATCCTTATGAACTGAAAAGAGCAAGTTGTATCCATCTGTCTTCACCCTCTCATTGCTTTGACCACTGAAAAAGTTATTCTCTGTACTATTCTCAGCAATTTTAAGACATTTATTCTTTCATGCAGTAATATTTTTAACCTCCTACAATGTGCTCAATGTTGCTTTCTATGTGTAGATTAAGCAGTGAACAAAATAGTCAGGATCCTGCTCAATTAAAACTTACTTTTTTGCATGATGATGGGTGTAATGGGGAAGGGGAGGCAGATGATAAATTAATGAGTAAAAAATTTCTGATAGTAAACAGATCAGGAAGAATATGAAAAGAAGGTGCTGGATAAGAAATAATTGCATACCTAAACAACATATAGAAGCCTCTCCAGGGGTTAATAAGATGCATTGAATTATATAAATTATATTATATGTATGTTACATATAATAAGTATAAAATATATATTGGCCCATGTCTTATATCTATATTGTAACTTTAATTATAAAAAAAAAAAGCTTTCATCTCCAACATTGGAAAACTGTCAGACACAGCCACAAAATTGCCCTTAGGAGGAATGCTCATTAAATGATAAAATCCTCCTAAAGTATAAAATCTGGGTTTAAATCTATACTTCATATCTTATTTTCTATGTGGCATAGGCTAGTTATGTAATTTTTTGATACCTGAGTTTTCTTATCAATAAAATCAGTGAGCTCATACTAATGACTCAGGGGGCTTCTGTGAAAAATAAATAAAATAATATAAAGGAAAAATACACTTTCACTTTAGTTGTACAAAGAAGATACATAGTATATTTATGTTTCCAAATATCACTGTAGTAATTCTACAACTACTTAATAGAACTGGAACTCTCTTTCAATTCATAAAAATGAACTGCTGCTAGTTCAGACCAATGGTATTGCAGTATTAAAGTCATGCTTATCTAAGAGACTCTTAAAAACTGAGAACAAACTGAGGGTTGATGGGGGTGGGAGGGAGGGGAGGGTGGGTGATGGGTATTGAGGAGGGCACCTTTTGGGATGAGCACTGGGTGTTGTATGGAAACCAATTTGACAATAAACTTCATATATTGAAAAATAAATAAATAAACAAAACATTAAAAAATTTTTAATAAAAAAAATAAGAAACCTAGAAAAAAAATAATAAAGTCATGCTTATTAAGCCTGGAGATGAGTAAGAGGCCCAATAGTGTGTTAATGTAACAAACACTTATTAGACATTTACTATATGCCCAACACAGTACATGTTTCTATAATAAAAGAAAGCAGAGAACCTATTCTGAATTCTGGCAAATCTTCAAAGAAGGCCAACCAAGCATATGTCAGGTATATTATCTCATAGGTTGAGCCAATTTACTCTCTCTGAGCTAGGGGTTATTATTCCTTCTCTCTTGATTTAGCTTTGGTTTCTGTTTCAATTTCTAAAGCCTAATCTTAGAACATAGGCCCAGCTTTAAGTTCATCAAGCATCAACTCCATTCCAGGGACACTTGCTTTCCTAAGTATTATATGTGTATCTTCACAATGTCTCTCTGAGATAGTTATTATCAGCCAACTAATCCCCAGAATCAAACTGCCTATGCTTCAGTTGTTTATTCATACCTGGAAATAAGAACACCTACTTACCTTGTAGAGTCACTGTGAGGATTAAATTAATATCCTGGTAAAGTGATTAGCTTACTATCTTGCATGTAAGTACCCAGAATTCTGGTTAGGAGGATTGAAAGGGTTGGCCCTATTTTACAAATGGGAACAAGCCATGTGATAAGCCCTGGGTGTTATATGTAAGTGATGAATCTCTAAATTCTATACCTGAAACAAATTTTACCGTATGTATTAACTAACTAGAGTTTAAATAAAAACTTGAAATAAAAAAGTCTTGATCCAGAATTTACATTACGTCTATGTCCTAAAATAACTGTCTTCATCTCTGCTATCATCATCATTATCATTGAAGCCAAAATTAGTAGTATTGTTTAGTTAGTTCTTCCAGGAGCCTGGAATAGTCAAATGCACATTCTCTCCCAAAGCATGCTTGCACAGAGGGACAAAGAACAGTTACAGGAGAATTTTTACCAAATGAAATCTCACTTTAAAACAAACAGACAGGGGTGCCTGGGTAGCTCAGTTGGTTACACGTCTGACTCTTGATTTTGGCTCAGGTCATGATCTCGCAGCTTCGTGGATTAGAGCCCTGCATTGGCCCCACATCAGGCTCTGTGCTGACCCCACAAACAAACAACATAACACCTAAAGAAATAAACTCTTGTGAGTTAGTCAGTACAATAACTGCCTGCAGAATCATACTCACAAAATTTTTGAATTAAATTTTTTTGATATAATTTAAAATTACAATTTAAATGTAAATGTATTTCTTATTACATAATATTTGTATTATCAAATATTTTAAAGAAATAAAATATAACTTTAAGAATTTTCTGAAAAATAAATGACATTACCAAAAATGAATGGTAGACTTTTTAAAAAGCCAAATCAAACTTCTAGAAATCACACACACACACACACTCACACACACACTTTTTAATTAATAGTTAAATATTAAGATTAGCCACAACTAAAGATAATTAACTAAGTAAAGAAAAGACTAGATAAGTCAACCAAAAGGCAGCAAAGGGTAACCAATAGAAAGTGTGAAGGAAAGACGAAGAGACATGGAGGTGAGTATAAGGTTATGTGAAAAGATCTACATTAATATACATCTTAACATAGTTCAAGAAGATAATAGTATTTAATAGATAATGACCAAGAGGTTTTGTAGAATTTATGAAAGACAACAATCCTTAGATTCAGGAACTGCAACAAATTCTAAGCAGGATAATTTAATAGAAATACATACCTATAACATTGTAGTAAAATAGTACAAATAAAGAACATGTTAAAAGCAGCCAGAAAGAAAATATTGTCTACCCAAAACAATGAAAAGTGATTGTGGAAAGGGAGAGGATATGAATTTAAACAACATAGGGAAGGGGTCATTGAGGGGGAAAAAAAACCTAATGATCAAAAGTATGTGAGAGAGTAAATCTTGAGGATATTTAGAGACAGAGTATTTCAAATACAAGAAAAGTATAAATGTCTTTAAGCATGAGTAAATACAGCATGAGCAGAGACAGATTGGCTGAAACAGTGACCCTAAACTAGAACCATCCATCAGTATCACCTGGGAGGTTGTTAGAAACGCAGAAACCAAGTCTTTACCTAGACCTGTTGAATCAATTCTACATTTTGACAAACCCCCTAGGTGATTCCTATTAGATAAAATTTTCAGAAAAACTGAGCTAGGTAGGAATAGGGGATAATAAAAGAGAAGTAGCAAGGGGCCAGGTTACATAAAAACTTGTTAGACTTTTATCCTGAGTGATTGGATAGCCATTGTTTGATAGCTGAACAGTGAATGATCTCAGGCTACTGTTTGCTCAGATGCCTCTGTTGTGTCAGTCATTAAAAAAGAGACATTATTTTCTCCAGACCTTTCACTGTCTGTGATAGCATTGTCATAATAGGTGTAAAAGTCCACAAGTGATATGAGAATGGTGTTCTTTCCAGCTGCACACAGCACAATCTGCGTAATCATACATCGCGGACCTATGACTTACATTTTTTAAGGATCAACCAGTGTTCTATGGAGAATACCATGTTTAGGGGAAAGAATGGAAGGACAAATACCATGAGAAGCCTTTGTCAACATCCAGGTAAAAGATGAAGGTGGTTTGTTTGAGAAGGTAAAATGTTATAGGATTCTGGTTATGATCAGAAAGTAGCACTAACAGGATTTATTGATGGATTAGATGTGGGATGTAAGATAAAGAAAGATGTCAAGGATGACTCCAAAGTCTGAGAAAATGGAAAGAAAGAGTACCACTTAATGAGTTGAGGAAAGTTTGAGATAAAGTTGATTTACAGTGGATAAGACATATAAGTGGATATCATTTAGAGAGATGAGCTCTGGGATGCCAATTAGACATCCAAGTGGATGTACTGAGTACTCATTAGACACATAAAACAAAGTTCAGGAAAGATGATGTGGTTAGAGATACAAGTTTGAGAATCATTATCTTAAAGATGATGTTTAAAGGTAGAAGGGTGAATAAACTCAGCAAATGACCAAGTGTAGATTGAGAAGGAAAAGGTCATGGGAGACTGCCTCTGAACTTTGTAACACAACAGTGTTTCAGATTAAAGAAATCAGGAAGAACCAGTGAAGGAGACTGACTAAAAAACTAAGTAGGAGAAAAGTCAGGAGAATTTCAAAGCCACAGGAAAAATATGCTTCAAGAAGTAGTGGGTGATCAGCTGTATTCAATTAGGCAGATAGATAAAGAGGAAAATTAAGTCTTGACAGTGTTCAGTAATACAGAGAACATTATTGACTTTGACAGGAAGACTACCACAAAAGCAGTGAGATCAATGGATTACCAATTTTAGTAGTCTTCAAGAATGATTGTGATAGATGTAGAAGAGGAAATAGGCTGAAGATCAAAGAGAGAGGGGGTGCCCACGTGGCTCATTTGGTTGAGCATACAACTCATGATTTCAGCTCAGATCATGATCTCACAGTTCATGGGATTGAGCCCCACGTCAGGCTCTGAGCTGAAAGCCGGAGCCTGCTTGAGATTCTCTCTCTCCCTGTCTCTCTGCCCCTCCCTTGCTCTCTCTCTCAAAATTAATAACCACTAAAAAGCCACAAAGTGTTAGTTTCTTTTTTAAAAAAAGAAAGAAGACAGATATTTATTTGCATATTTCTTATGAAACGTCGATACATGTTTTGTAAACAATTTCTCAACCTCAAGTTGTTGCGGCATAGTTAAGGTGCATTACAATGTCCCTTTTAGAAGACGATACATGTACAGTAGAAATTGATAGTTTTTAAAGTTTCTAACGTTTATTATTGAGAGACAGAGAGAGACAGAGCATGAGCATGGGAGGGGCAGAGAGAGGAGGAGACCCAGAATCCAAATCAGGCTCCAGGCTCAGAGCTATTAGCACAGAGCCCAACACAGGACTGGAACTCACAAACTTCGAGATCATGACCTGAGCCAGTCAGTCGCTTAACCGGCTGAACCACCCAGGTGCCCCAGAAATTGATAGTTTTTGTTGTAGAAACTCAGGGAGTAGAATCTACTTCTTAGAATCATTCCAGTTATTTTTCTTCTATATTGATGGAATGCAGGTTACTTTGCTTCCTCTCTCCCCTAAATCCCAGGAATCCTTACTACTTTTGCTACAGTTGTACAGCATATACTTAAGGAATGGGAGTCATACTCCCCCTTTTGAGCGCAGGGCATCTACATAAAGTATTTGGAATTCTTCTGCATGGGAGATTTGTCTGCTCCTCTCCATTTATTAATTTATTAAAAATTACTGGACTCAGGAATTTAATTTTGGATTATAGTTCAAAACAACTTGACTTATTTTGATCAAATTTTTCCATCTTTCACCATTGGGAACTCTTTTAGTTGGTCCCAGTGTCCCTTTAACAAATTGTCTTCAAATTTTTTGAGCATTTCTTTTATTTCTGGCACAACAAAATATTCCAGCTTCATCTTATATATTTTCTGCCCCAGTCCTGGAATCAAACATCTTGATAATGTCCCTTTTTATTGTTTGTTTGTTTTGTTGTTGTTTTCTTATTTGAGAATGGTATTAGGAAACCAAGATACGGATGAGTATGCTCATTGTTAATGGGGTATCATTTTTAAGCCCCTCAGCTGACTGAAACACATGTACATATGTAGGCTACCCAGGTATATGCAAGCATCTATACATAGGTCTATATGTAACTATCTGTCTCCATACTAACCTAACCATGAGTTCATATTGACATCTCTAGCTCTAATCCATTACCGCATGGATTATTTCACCCACCTCCCCTTATCTGTAAATTCTCATTACAAAAGTGAGAAATCTGGCTCCATTTATTTAATTATTCAATCCTAATATGCGTGTATAATAGTATCAAAATTGTAATCCCACGCCCCTTTGGAAATCAGCTTTATCAACTAGAGTACAGTTCCTATATGTAGTTCCTTCTACTTTGTACTCTTACAGATTATACTCAGCAAAGTTATTTAAATCAACACCTTCCCCCTCCCCTTTTAAATTCCCATTTTATTGCTTACATACATTTTACTTGTTTCCTCCTCATTAACATTTGCAAACATAATAAATTGGATGTAAGGGTGTATGTCTTTGTGTGTATGAGATCCATTGTTAATTTTCCCAGCATGAAACTCATCTAAATGATGTAAGCACATTTAATAACCTAAAATGGAATTTTCTACATTTTGTAAATTTGATTTATTTTCAGGTTTGTTTTAGGTTTTATTTAAGTTCCAGTTAACATAAAGTGTAATATTAGTTTCCAGTATACAATATAGTGATTCAACACTTCCATACAATACCCAGTGCTCATCAACAGGTGCACTTCTTAATCGCCATCACGTATTTCAGGTGTTTTTAACAGCAAAATTACTAACTATTTTGTCTTTCCGGAATCTGTACTCTAACAGTATAGCAGCATGCATTGTGTTTGTCTCAAAGGCAGGTTTACAGTGGCTGAAGCTGACTCTCTCCCAGAGGAGAGATTTAATTTCACTACTGTTCTCCTGATCACACAATGTGTAATTTCTTCACATCTTGTTTTAGACAGAAAATCTGTCTAGGAAGGAAAGTTGCATATCAATGTCGTTGTCTTCTCTGCCTCCCTATTAAATATTAGCATAGTTTAAAACACCACATAGATTCTTCATTTTTTTGAACCAGTATTATGCAAATTACAACCTAGAAATGACATAAGGGTGATTAAAATGGTTGAGAGAAACCTTCAGCCTTTTAATTACCAAGCATATGGCTACATATCATTTAGTTAGGGTGGTGGGAAAGTTTAAGGATAAAAAAGGCTTGCTGTGTAGTTTTGACAATGAGCACAGCTCACTTCATGTGCTCTTTAATATAAAGATCCGGGGATTCAGATTCTGACAGACAAGGCACAGAATCTCAGTTCTATTACATAGAAAACAGTTATCTTACAAGGAAGCTGTAAAGATCGAATTTCATGTATAATAAGTGGAACTGCCTAGTACAGTGACTATTACATACAAAACAGTTAAAGAAGGTTAGCTATGTTTCTCTTCCTCCTACCTTAGTTTCTTTCTCCCTTTCTTTTTTTTTAATGTTTATGTATTTTTGAGAGAGTGCAGTGGGGGAGGAACAGAGAGAGGGGGACAAAGGATCCAAAGCAGGCTCTGTACTAACAGCAGTGAGTCTGATGGGGGGCTCGAATTCAAAAACCGCCAGATCATGACCTGAGTCAAAGTCAGATGCTCAACTGACTGAGCCACCCAGGTGCCCCTCTCCCTTTCTTTAACCCAACAAATATGTATGGTCTCAGGCCATGTCCCCTCATCCATTGGTTCCTTTGTTCACTCATTTATTCCAGTTTTACTCTGCTTTCTCCTTCCTTTCTACCTTACTCTCTTTTTCCCTTCTCTTTATTTCCCCCTTTCTCCTTTTCTTCCACATCTCTCATTGCATCTGATTTTATTTTCAATGTATTTCAAAATTATAATAATACTATAATACTGTAAACTAATGCACAACATTTTTTTTTAAATTTAGGGATCTTAAGACATAGATCATAGTTATTCTGCATCAACATGGGGCTGGGAATGGAGGTGAGATATGAAATTGGGTCAGAAACACACTAAAGATCTCAAAAGGTGCAGGAAACTCATCCCTGTGAATCTGAACTGTATTTATGGTGAAGTATTGTCTGATAAAGGAGGTCCTTATGCAGACAGTGAGCTTTTTCAAAGAGCAAATTCCAAAAATAACTAATAGCTATTAATGGGAGATCCAGCCTCTCCAGGAATTTTCAGATGTTCATACCCAAATGAATTGGATGTAGCCACTGAGATAGCAGGTAAAATCCATGTGTTCAACCCTTACCACTGACTCCCAGGACCTCCATAGATACTATGGTTTAACCAGTTACAATCTAACTTCCAGTAAAATCATTCAGATCACCTTTCTTCATTGTCTCTGAAAAGATACTACATGATATGTTGGCAAAAGCATTACTGAAATCAGTCTTCTTAAGACTGAGAAAATTTTGCTTATCTGTAATCCAAGAAAGCTCATGCAGTATTTTTTATCAAATACAAAGTTATCTTCCTTCTCCAAATTATTTCTATATACAACTATAGAAACGTGATTAATAGTAAATACTGGTGAACAAACTATTATCAACTGAGAAGTTGAGGGACTATTTTATAGAGTTCTTTTGGGTTTTTTTTGTGCTCACTAAAAATATCAAAATATCAAAATAATATAAAGAAGTTCAAGAAAAACTATAGATGCTCAGAATACAATGAATTCTGTTTTAGGAATATAGCTTTTCTCACTGTTCTGACATAAGTAGATTTAGTTGATTTCTCTCTTTGTAGAATTGAATATGTTTTTCCTTGATAATTTTATGGGGCCAATGGTTAAAGCTCTAATATTAGTAAGTATTGTATAAGTATTCATAGAAACATACTGCCTTCTGAAATAAACTCCTAAGTTATAATTGTTGTTTTGACCTCTGCTTAAAATTTTTGTTGACAAAGAATGTTATGAACATGTACACATTTGATTAACATGTGGCATACAAATAGTGGACCCAGAAATAGATGCTAGAATAACATATCAGTGTGATACACACACAGACACACACACACACACACACACACACACACACACACACAAATACAGTACAGATTTGAGCCATCTCAGCTCTAATACAGACAGGGTAAGTCTATCCAAATACATATATGTCTGTTCATGCTGCTTCTGCCCTGACAATCTGGATCTTTTGCATATAAACTCATAATTCCAATCTGTAACCCTATACAAAACATTTTAATTTTAATAAGTCAAGAAAAGAAAAAAATGAAAGACAGAACTTTTTTAAAAAAGAAAGTCAGTTGCATTTTTTATATTAGAAAACTAACCCGAGGGTGCCTGGGTGGCTCAGTCTGTTGGACATCCAGCTTCAGCTCAGGTCATGATCTTGGGGCTTGTGGATTGAGCCCTGGGTCCAGCTCTGTGCTGACAGCTTGGAGCCTGGACCCTGCTTTGGATTCTGTGTCTTCCTCTGTCTCTCTGCCCCTCTCTTGCTCACACTCTGTCTCTCTTTCTCTCAAAAATAAAAAAAAACAAAAACATTTTTTAAAATTTTAATTAAAAAAATTAAAAAATAAAACTAACCCCAATGAATAATTAACATGGCAGGAAAAATATATAATAATTCTTCAAAATTACTTGTTTATAATGATGAGAGTCCTGGCCATGAGGTTCCCAGCCATTCTAATTAACATGAGAATCATTATTATGTTAATAAATAATCATTCTGTTTTTCCTGCATCTGCTTATTCTAAAACTTGGACTCAAAATTTTCTTTAAAGTCCCAGGTTTCCATTACTACCTGCTTCTTCAGCTAAATACCTTCACCTTAATCAGAGACACAATTTCTTCAAATGCCATTATTTGGGAATATATTGAGATCATAAGAAAAAACAAAGCAGAGTGTATTATCTATAAGATATTGCCTTGCTTATATCTTTATTTTTAATCTTATTATTGTTAACCACATTTCATATATTGAAAAGAGCCCAAAGTAGGGATTGCCGCATTAACTGTTTTTTCCTAGAAAGAAAGAAATGCCAACAAAATGAAATTATGAGTGCATGTGATGTATCTCTTAACCGTCTCTGCCTGCCTGGCTTTCTCTCTCTCTCTCTCTCTCTCTCTCTCTCTCTCTCTCTCTCTCTCTCCCTCTCCTTCTCCCTCTCTCACTATCTGCCTCCTTCTCTCTATTTTCTATAAACACAAGATGCCAGGTGAATAATAGGTTATGGCTGGCCAAACTGAAGAACCAATAATGAGGACTATCAATCAGTATTTCTAATGTGTAGAATTTATGCCCATGCACCCAAACCCATCTCATATAAAAGATTTCTTGGCAGTTTGTGAGTGCTATCGATATTTTTCTCACTGTAAATTGAGCCATATCTATCTTTATGAGAAATAGAAGAAAAGTCCCTTCAACTATCCTCACACCAAACGGACAGCAGTCCTAAGAGGTAGAGTGGGTACCATAACTGGGCTACCTTTCCGTTTAAATGTTTCTATCTCATGTCAAGTTATCATTATTCACTATTTTACTAAAGCTTTCTGTGCATTAATGATATTAAAAATTAGTTTGATAGGAAACAGTTGATAGATTTTCATACATACCACCTTCCCCAACTATGCTCCTATTTGGGGACAAAAAGGTTTGTAAGCAAACTGAGTTTTTCTTAAGGCCATCTCTCTGTTATTTTGTTGTACTACTTCATTGTGCTGGCTTCCCACTCTTTTACTCTTTCACCACTGGAAAGCTTAAAAGTCATCACTTTAGTTTGTTCTTCCAAGTTAGCCATCTCTTCTTCCCTTTTTGCTTGGTCTTCACAGATTGACATTGCATACAGGAAAACAGAAACACAGATCTCAGTCAAGGAGAATGCATGCCTTATTGCCTAAGATAGACGCTACTAAATATAAGCATGTCATACACAGCAGCATCAACTCAGTCCTTCCCTCTTCTTTGTTTATATCCACCTGATATTTATTGCCTGAACAATTGCTTCTATTTGGAAAACACATATGGAACAGAGCTAGGTTATCATCCAGGGGTATAAACATAAAACACACACAAACCTGTTTTATGTGGCTATTTTGACAAAATCATTTTGATATGTTTTCTTTCTTTGAATAAATTGTTTTGATTAGGTCTTAGAAAGCATTGAAATTTTAGTTGTTTTTTTTATCACCAACTAGTGAACAAATAGGAATCTTTATTCCATTCTTAGAACCTAACGCCGACATTCCCTACCCTACCTAACCTCATTGTCAGCTTTTTGAAAGATAAAGATTGACTAAAAAAAGGGATGTGGGGTGTAGTAAGAGAACCTGAGATGGACTGAGAGTCAAAGCTGCAGTAAATGTGAGGAATTATTATGTATAGTGATTGGAGATAAAGGTATTTTGCACTGTGATTCAACCACATGCAAATAGTAGGGTCAAATTGACTGAACAAATTTGGTGGGAACAAAATGGGCTTATTAATTTCATTGAATGAGACTCAAAGTAATACCCAAATTATAACATTTTGAAAATAATTTTATTGTAAAACAACTTAAATATAAAGTACTTATAATGTATGTTTTATTTTTGTGTGTTTATGAATAGCTGAGCTATGGAATGTGCAAAAATGCCTATATTGTCTTAATTTTTATCCAGTTTTCACCAATACATGTGGATAGTGATCAACACAAATTCAACAGTATCATTTCAGTAATTGTCAATTTCATAAAAAGGTAAAGCCGTGTACAGTGGCAATTAATGAAAAAATAATGAACATAAGACAATGGAAAGTTTTATCATAAAACTTTCTAGTTGATTATACTCATTTTAAATATTTGAAACAGATTTCACAGAGACAGGTGACTTTTCCAATTACTAGAAAACTTGAAATTTTATATTTGATGGGACTTCTTGGATGCATTTTTTCCCCCAGATCTTTTCTCTATATTTTCCTCACAGATTCTCGGCTCTCCTTTCATCAACCAAACTTAAATTTTATAGTGTTCCTCTCTCTGCAGCACTGTGACAATTTGAACAATGGTTCATATTATCATAACTTCCATTGTGGAAAATACTAGAACTTATTTATTCAACACATGTGTAATGAGAACTTTATGTTTGCCGAGGGCAAGCCCATCAGTGAACAATTCATGCTCTTTTTTCATGTGGGTTTTATTAATTTTAGTCACCCTCAGATAATATTTTCCTGGTGGTGTTTGAGGTAGAAATGCAACTCATTAGAGACAGACTTAAAATCACTCCAAGTATATTTCATAAATTACACGCAGTGGCTTAAAAATGGCTTTCTGCAATGCATTAGTGATTTTTCACTTGAAAATAATTGAAGAAATGACTTGCAAGCAAATGTACTAGTTGATGGTATTGCCAAGAATAATGGCAAGGCAAACACATAATATAACATGTAAGGTAAATGAAGATGAAAGGTCTTTGTTCATTCAAGTCCATGACACGTATTGCTTTTCAGTCAATAGAGATGTTTGCTATATATAACAAAATTGACAATTAGTAGAGCCCAACATAATATTCTGTCTTCAGATAGGATGGAACAAGTTTGCCAGATATTTTAAACTTATAGTTACCACTGTACATGTTTTTTAAGATAGTGGATTTTTAACAAATTATTGGTAACACTATGGAGAGAGAAATATAAATACACTAGAATTTTTAAAAATAGCTTACACAGATAGCACTTCACTTTTTGAAAATAAAATGGGGAATCAGTCACAATTAATTAAAGGGTATGTATAAGTTAGTTAGAATTTCTTTTTATGAAAATTATGTATTCATAGAAATTTATAGTATAATGCCTTTGGAGCTATTTCTGTTATTTCTGTTTGCATTTTTATACCCTTTTGAGAATTCCTTCCCTTTCCCCCTTTAGTATGCACATTGCTTTTTGCTGCTTTCAGCTGGCCAAAGTTGGTAATCGTGTCCACAAGGCACCCTCTCCACTTTTTTCCTCACTCAGTCCCTCTGGATCTTAGACTTGGCTTTTTGAAAAATGATACTAATAGCAAAAAATGGTTTTATGTTTTACTTTATAGGCAGAATAAACTCCAAATCAGGAAAAGATTTGGAGCCTATATCTTTAAGGTAAAAGAGCCTATATCTTTAAGGATCAACTGGGATTTGGCATATAATGAAGGAATTAGTTTAGGAGATTTAAAAGAAAGCACTTAAAAGTAAGATCGCATAAAGTGCACCATTAGTTATGTAGCACTATTGGATTATATTTTAAATTCTATAAACTCACTTTTTTTCTTGAGGGTGTCACTAACCTAAAAAGGAAAGTCCTGAAACACTAAACTATTCAAACAATTGGCAGTAACCTCAAGAATGAAAATTTATACTCCCAGAAGCTATTTCTGAGTACAAAAATGAACACTTGTTGAATTTTTAGACAAATCACATCATCTCTTAAGTATTCCCATCTCTCTTATCTCTCATCACCTTTTCTGCAAAATCTGATAATCAGGATTATTTCCTTTTTCCTTTATTTTCCCACTTTCCTCTCTACTAAATGGTTATTTCCACTTGTGTGATATGCACAGATTTTGAATATAATAGAATATAGATGGTAGTAGATTTCATCGGAGTGGTAAGATTTACCAGTCTGTATCCTAGCTTATGTCTCTATCTCTTGACTGATGGCTGACAAGAAAAGGAGCCCCATCTTCTTGGTCACAATCACCTAGAGTGGAGCTTCCACCAAAAAGACCTAGGGACGAGCAGGTCATGGCTCAAGGGCAATAGACAATCCCTATTATTGCCTATATTTAGTAGTTTTCTTGGATAAAATATTTCTTCATTCTTTTCTGTG
This sequence comes from Panthera uncia, assembly GCF_023721935.1. NCBI lineage: Eukaryota > Metazoa > Chordata > Mammalia > Carnivora > Felidae > Panthera > Panthera uncia. Next base: position 96,154,847 of record NW_026057578.1, read on the forward strand.
CTCTTCATTCAACTTCCAGAGTTTTTAAGTTTTCCCCACTTATGAGTATATATTAATTTTGAAAGGCTGCCATAACAAATTATTCAAACTGGAAGTCTGAAACAACAGAAATGTATTCTCTCAGAGTTTTGGAGGTGGGAAGTATGAAATCAAGGTATTGGAAGGGCCATACTCTCTCTGAAGCTTTTACAGGAGAACCCTCCCTTGCCTATCCCAGCTTCTGGTGGTTCTTGACACTCTTGGCTGTGGCAGGAGAACTCCAGTCACTGCCTATGTCTCCACATGGCCATCTTCTCTCTGTTCCTGTGTGCCCTCTCCTCTCCTGATAAGGATACCGGCCATTGGATTTAGGGCTCAACCTAAATCCAGGATGATCTCATCTCGAGTTCCTTACCTTGATTACATCTGCAAAGACACAATGTCCAAAGAAGGTCACAGCCTGATGTTTTCAGTGAATGTGAACCTTGGGAGGATACTATTCAACCGATTATTGGTTGTTTTACTGAGAATGAGGTCTGTGGAGTAACTTGTACTGCCACTCCAGAAATGGAAGTTGTTCTTTTTTTTTCAGCTTCATTAAGTTATACTTAATATACAAAAAAACTGCACATATTTAATTGACAGCTTTTGATCCATTTGAATATACATATATTTGATGATACCATCACCACTATCAAGATAAGACACATACCTATTATCTCTAAAAGATTTCTTGTATATCCTTGCTTTGTGTGTGTTTGTGTGTTAGTAATACTTACCTTGAGATCTACCCTCTTCACAGACTCTTAAGTGCAAAACACCATATTTTAACAATAGACACTATGTTGTACAGATCTCTAAAACGTATTCATCTAGTGTAATTGTAACTTTGTACACATTGAACAACTACCCATTTCCTCCTCTCCTGGTCCTCTGGCAACTAAGAACCTATTCTCTGTGTTTACTACTTTGAGTATTTCAGATTCCAATGTAAGTAAGATTATGTGTATTTGTGACTTTCTGTGACTGAATAATTTCACTTAGCATAATGTAATCCAGGCCCGTTATATTGTTACAAATGTTAGGATTTCCTTCATTTTTAAGGCTGAATAATACCTGTATCTGTATCATCTATAGATATTTATCCATTTTCTTTATCCATTTGTCTGTTGATGGACGTGGACATTTATTTCCCTTTCTTGGCTATTATGATTAATGCTGCTTAATTGCTTCTTGATTGCAATTTATGTAAGAGAATTATCACTCAGCTCTCTTATTCCTAGCAGTATTGATGTTCTGATTAAGTGCCCAATTATATTATGATAAACTTTGATAGAATACCAAATATTACATGCTAATATTTCCCATTTTTATTACTTGAAATGTTCAGCTCTTCTGAATAACTTTGACTTTATTATTTTGATGTAAGTTGCATTTGAAAAAATGTTCCTTCTTTTGAACTTTTGCACTTAAATTTTTTATTTGAATATCATTGACACACAATGTTACATTAGTTTAATGTGTTACAACATGGTAATTCAACATCTCTATACATTATACTATGCTCAATTGTAGCCCCCATCTGTCACCATATAACACTGTTATAACCCACTGACTATATTCCCTATACTAAACCTTTTATTCCTGTGACTATTCCATTTAAAATACATAAACTATGTAAAAATTATGTGTATTACTCTCTACCAAGATACTTTTGGAAAAGAGAGATATGAAATTATAATCTGGAGAAAGGCCCATCCAAAGTTAATGCATTGACTGGAACAGTTGACCAAAATGTAATAATTAATAGTTATTCTTTAGTGTTGGGAGTCCCAGTGCAAAGAGATTCTTTGCATGAAGACCTCAGGAGTTTTGATACACTAGTAATAGTATTTCAATAACAATCATTGAGACAAAAGCTAACCCTAAACTCTAACCCTATGGATAGAAGGAGAGGTAGTTCTCTCTAAGATGCTGGTCCTGACTGTTAAATTCCATAGTTCTACCTTAAACTAGATGACTTTAAATATAATTTATGTGAAAAACAAGCATAAAAAGATGTGGGTGAATTAATATAAATGCTAAACAGTCTCTAAGTCTCTGAGGAAAACAACAAAAGCAGAGTTTAACGTATTTGGAAAGCATTAAAATATGAAAATTCATAATATCTAGACATCTACAAAGTAAAGAAATGTAATGAACTCTCCGGTGGTTGGGGCAATGGATTGGTGGGATGTCAGACTGTGAGAAATCATCCAGAAATGGCAGATAGAAGCAGGGTATACAGGACCTGAAAATGTAGGCTAAGGAGTTTAGAGTTGGAAATATTACATAGGAAATGATTACAACAGTAAGACTTTGCGCTGCTTTGTTTACATTAGAGTTTTTGAAACTTATTTTTGTTACCACACACACAATAAACATCCTTTAATTGAAATTTTGCATCAGACCTTACTCTATTAAGTAGATGAGAGTAAGCCACTCTGACTGAAACAGAAACAGAGGTCAGGATCCTATGTCTTTGAACTTTTTCTTGTTTCTCTCCAGTCTCTGCCCAGTGCTGAAATTCCTCCAGAGAAACATTAGTTTCTCAGGATGCAGAAGCACCCTGCTTCACATCATAAACCATCCCAGGATCAGTCCAAACCAGGCTGCTTCAATTACTATTTTGTTTTCTAAGTTTCGCTTTCACAGGAAAGACTTAAACTTTATGTAAAAACTAAATGAATCTCAAGGATAGGATAAAGAGAAAATTCTTCGGCATTTCTTTCATTCAGATAATGTCATATATATTGTGAGTGGTTGGCGGGGACACACTGTGTTCTTCCTGTGACTGGGGCTGTTTTCTGTCTCATGTGTTCTCTTAAGTCTTTCTACTGGCTTGTATCATCGTACTTACGACACTGCTGTGTAATTTTGTATAATTGATCTGGCACCCCTTTAAACTATAAGCTTCTTAAGAGAAGGAACTGTGCATTACTTTTTTATTTGTCTAGCACTTCACATAGTGATCGTTGTGGGTGGGCACTTAATGTATATTTCCTTAATACGTAAATAACATTAGTAAGATAGGCACTTTGTGTTCCAAGTTTTTCAGTGAATTAGTAGATTTCTTTTAACTCTCAGGTACCTAGAAGGCACTCCACTATTTACTGGAAATATTCTTTCCCTGAAGAAATATCAAAGGCCACAGGTTATTTTATGATACTTTTGGAATAAGAGTTGTAGCACCTGGGGCAAGACCAATAAAAACTGGCAGGCAGCAAGCAAGTTTTCAACAAAACCCATTAGCACTCTCTGAGACCTGCATCTCTGAGTTTGTATTTGATATCTGGAGAATTACCAGCTTTGCTTGGCCTTCACCCTTTGCTTCATGGCTTGGATTCCTCATTAAAAGGATTTCCAGGGCCTCTCCATGGGAATGACCATAAATGACTGTATTGACATTCAAGAATTGCCCTCTGGATGACAGATTAGTTGAGGCCTCATCTCACTTCACCCTTATTGATTTGACCCAAATAGATTTTAAGCCAAATTAGAAAGCTGGCCAGTCAGATGGCCTAGAACACCAATTTATAAAGGGGTACTAAATCATGTGTGGAAATATCACATGATGGATAAGACAATATTTTTTTTTATCAGAACTCCCCTTCAAAACTTCAGTTTGAGGAAGTACTCTGACAAATAAGACTGGGTTAGTAAGTGCTCAAATTCTTGTAAGTAAATATTGAGCAAATAAGTAAGGCCTGTTAAAGATTTGCAAAATTACTAGCCTATCTTAATCTATCCTGCCTATATGGTATCTTGGCCAAAATATGTCACACATTAAGAGGAAAAAATGAGCGTGCTTTATAGTTGTAAAAATAACATTCATTTAATATTTGTTAACCAATTATTTATTTAGTACCTAATATTTGAACGTCATCAAGATCCTATTCTAATGTTTCTTATATTCTGGATGAGCTGGGCAGAATATAAACACTAACAAAATATGTGAACATGAAACTATTAGAAAGAAATGTCAACAAAACTAGTCTCTTATATGTATACTGTATAAAATATATAATAGTTTTTTATTGTTAGGAAGAGAACGCATGTGCATGTGCACACCTGCACATGTGCACAAGTTGGGGAGGGGCAGAGGGAGAGAGAGAATCCCAAGCAGTCTCCATGCTCAATGCAGAGCACCACGCGGGGCTCATCTCACAGCCGTGTGATCATGACCTGAGCCAAAATCATGAGTTGGACCCTTAACCAACTGAACCACCGAGGTGCCCCTTAATTAAGATTTTTTAAATGGAAAGAAATTGAGGAAAGTGGGACAAAAAATATCTTCTCTTTAAGTTGAGAAGAACATGAGGACTAAATTTATGCCCCTATTTCCCATATTAAAAATAGCATACTGTAATAAGATAACTGGTCAGAATTGAGTTGATTGTAAGGCATCCTTTAAGAATCTTTTAAAAGCAAAAGATCTACACTGCCGGAAAACAGTTCATACAGTTTCAGGAATTCATAAGCCAGTCTAGGGGATGATAAGACCATGGGCTAAGAATTGGCTATTCCCACGGAGTTAATAAGGAACTTTGATCCTTAACATCTGAAAAGCTGACAATGCCTGTCAGACTCAGGACCCTAAAAATTATATGATCAAATTTATTTTATTTTACATTCCTTATAATAGAAAATAAAACTATAATCATAAGATTATCAAAATCTTGTCAAAATGTCAAGATAATTTTATACATATGGTTAAGCTCTAGAATAAAATGCAATTGTTAACTTAGCGCTTTCAAACTACATCTGAGTAAAATGTGCCACAATATTATCCTTCAAATTTTACTGATACTCATCCCCTATGATCCCAATACACAAGAAAACACAGGGTACATAAATACTGAATTAGAGAGGAATAAATTTTTTCCAGTATATTATATCCCTTACTGCATTTAGGTAAGGCATAAACACAGTCTGTACATTTCTCTGCACTCTCCCTGCATGCCCTGAATTTCTAGCCACAAAAGTTCCCAGAATTTATTTTTTGAAGAATTTTAATTTTTCTTGGTAAGGTAAATGTCTTTTTGAGTCATTACATGAGATTGAAATATTTCTATTCAGTATTAGCATTTAAGCTAGTGCATCCTAAAATCAGGCTCTAGGTTTGCTTGCCATATGATTTTTATTCCCCAAATTGTCATTCCTCAAACATCATTTTGAATTAATATTGCTGTGATACTCACAGCATGATTAAAAATGTATAATGTTGTTTGGAAACTCCATCTATTCTAAAAAGAGAAAAAAAAAAACATTCCAGTCTCATTTCTTTTACCTTGTCATTGCTAAGGGTTAAAATTTCATCTTGAGAAATTGAGATGCTCTAGAAATAACTGAAGCAAAGGAAATGATTTAAATGTTATGAGTTTAAGAAAATTCATATGTTTTCTCGCTCTGATCTTCAATGTTGATATTTCATTTTCTTGTTATTTTTTTCAAAAATATATTCAGTAAAATCTAGTGAATTTTCTTAGTTTCAGAGTTCTTATTGAGCAGCATCTTAATCAAAGGGTCTGAGAGTTGGGGTCAATAAATTAGAGGAAACAATTCCAGATTTCCAGGATATTCTCTCTTTATTCCAGTACTATAATTTTCAGTCATTAGGGCACATGTGAATTACCTGGGGTAGATTCACATACATTATTCCCAGATATTTTTATATGGTAGGTCAAATATTTTTTAAAACTATAGAAAAATTAAACATGGGGAAATATATAGTCATAAACCAATAGTCAAATGCTTAACCCTTGTTAACATCTTAGTTAATCACAAAATATCTGGGATAGAGCAATGAAATGAGGACCAAATAAACTGGTATTTGCATTACAAAACATGAATAAAGAAAGGTCTCAGAGGCTTCTTATTGGCAACATTATTGGCAAGCAATGGATAGATGGTCGAGAAATGGTCAAAAAGCAGAGGCTTACAGATACCTAATAGACACTTAATAATTTAATATTTAGAGTAATAAGTAAAAAATATTAGGACCATGTTTACATTGAATCAATGAACATTTGCAGCCCTACAGGCAAATTGCTAAATGCTAACTATGCGAAGAGGAGTAAGATACATCTGCCAGTGTTAGATCACCTTTGCTAACAAAGAATTCTTTTAAAACAATTAAATATAAGGTAATTAAAGTAAAAGAATGGTATTTATGCTGGGAATACATGTGGATACTTAGTGTAATCAAACATGTTTTGATATTTCTGTTCCTAAAAAGTGACTTTCATGTGAGAACACAGATGATGAGGAGGTAAAAAACAAATCACTCCTCTTCCTCTCTTTTCTTTTTCATTGATTGCCATGCCATCCTCTACCACACCGCTTCCTTTGCCAACCACCCCTGCATGTCAATCCCATTCATTGCTCCTTTCCATTCACTCATGAATCTTTCTCTTCTAATGTCTGCTACCCCTGTGCTTTTATTTTATATATAATTATTCTTCAATACCAGTGATTTAAATGGCTCCTAACTAGTCTTTCTACCTCCAGTCCACTCCTCAAACCACAAGCTGTGTTGTCTTTCTGAAATAGATGGTGGATCCTAACCCTGTGCTGAAAAAGATTAAAAAACAGCCTTTGTGTGTTCCTCTCTGTTTAAGAATAATGTCTAAACACTTTCTCTCAGCCTCTAACGTTTTAGCATTCATTCATTCATTCATTCATTCATTCATCCTTCAACAAGAAATGCAGTGGCTCTAGTGCTAAATATGAAAAGTATGTTTGCATACAGCTGTTAACAAATTTGACCGATGTTTACCCCTCAAAGAATTCTAGTCTGGTGGACAATGGTTTTCTGTATGAGAATCCATCATCCATCACCTTCTCCACCTTCAGTTTCTAGTGTGCTGGTTCCCTTTTAAGATTTCCTTATCTCACTTCCCTCAAAATACATATACTCAATTTGAGTGCCCATACACTTCTTACAATTTCTGGAAAGCTTCATACCTCTTATCTTTCCCTTTTTCTTATGCCTAGAATACTCTTCCTCCTGTTCTATACCAGACATGGCGCTACTCATTCAAATCTCTGCTGTACTATCTATAACTGATATGGCATTTTCAATCACAAAAAAATAGTGTTTTTAAAATGAGAAAAAAGGTCAGTATACAGGACAATAGTAAAATATTTGGCATCCCTATCTGTCAAAAAAACCTTGAATATCAAAGACCAAGGATTTTTAAATTATTTGCCTATCCAAATTATGAGCTATTCATGAGATATTGTGAGACTCCCCCTGCAATCTTAACATGGCCTTTCCCTTTCCAATCCCTATTATAGAAAGACCTAGCCACCATAAGTTTCAGACAACTCCTTTTCCACTGTAAGTATGTAACATGTGTCATAGCCTCACAGACCTTTGAGTGAGGTTTTTTTTTTTTTAAATTTAACATACTCATACTATCTTCCTGACCTTAGTTTTATTTTAGCATTGTGAAAACCATCTATCTTTATATCAATAAAAATTAATAATGGAAAAGTGAATATATGAATGAATATATGGATATATGAGTGAAGGACATTGCTCTGCACAGAGGCTCCTAAACTCAGATTCCTGATCCCATGCCTAGCTCTGTGTCCAGTTGTACAGGATTAGACTTCTATTTTTACTTCCTGGTCTGTGAATGCCTGTATTTCAATATAAGTTGCTCTGATTCCCTTGCAAATTTACATACCTATTTTGATTTCATCATTCTCTTTCTTTGGGAATAAAGCCCTAGATAAACCTCTGTTACCTAGGACCCTTCTGTCCAGAGTTGATGTGTTCACATAATGATCATTTATCTTCATGTGTGTTTGAATTTCTTACTGTTGAACTTTAACACCGACTCGTCTTGGGGTGCCCGAGTGGCTCACTTAAAGCACCCAAGTCTTGATTTCAGCTCAGGTCATGATATCATGGTTTGTGAGTTCGAGCCCCATATTGGGCTCTGCACTGACAATGTGGAGCCTGCTTGGGATTCTCTGTCTCTCTCTTTCTCTCTGTCCCTCCTCGGCTCACATTGCTCCCTCTCTCTCTCTCAAAAATAAAATAAACATTAAAAAAAAAAAAAAAAAAAAAAAACACTGACTCATCTTAAGATGGTATCCAGTGATAGCTTTAGTGGAATCTGATTTTAACTGCCTTTCTCGAACTCTACTCGCACATGGCACATTAGGGAGGTCTGCCAATAAGTAGAGGCATCACAGTCAGTGATAAGATCAAAGGGTTCCGCAGTCTCCATGGGTAAAATCTCCTCAAGGTAGAAGTCCTATGACTACCAATGCAGTCCTAGAAAAACATGGAATCTTCCCAACCTCTTAACCTTAGAATTGACTCTGCAACCTGAAATAGACTTATATTAAGGATTTAGGTGAGAAAAAGTAGAGAGAGGTGTGATTCTAGAGAGTTACTACAGTGAGAGAGCATAGGAGAAAATCTCCATGTCACCATTTTCCTACAGAGTTCTGATGAGTCCTCAATTTTCCAAGAGACTTTGAATTTTGGTTAAAAATTGTCATCATATTGGGGCGCCTGGGTGGCTCAGTCGGTTGAGTGTCCGGCTTCGGCTCAGGTCATGATCTCACGGTTTATGAGTTCGAGCCCCGTGTCGGGCTCTGTGCTCACAGCTCAGAGCCTGAAGCCTATTTCGGATTCTGTGTCTTCCTCTCTCTCTGCTCCTCCCCCGCTCGTGCTCACTCTCACTCTCTCTCTCTCTCTCTCTCTCAAAAATAAACAAATATTTAAAAAACTGTCATATAAAAATAAAAAATGTCACCATTTATTTTTTTCCATCTAAATACTAGTAATAAATTCACTTGTTGACACAGGCAGGTATGATGGTTAATTTTATGTATCACCTTGGCTAGGCTATGGAGCTCAGTTGTTTAATCAAACATTAGTCTACATGATGTTGTGAATGTGTTTTGTAGATGTGACTAACATTTATAATCAGTTAACTTGAAGTCAAGGAGATTACCCTTCATAATATAGGTGGGCCTCATCCCATCAGTTGAAGGCCATAAAAGTAAACACTGAAGAGGGGCACCTGCGTGGTTTAGTTGGTTGAATGTTTGACTTTGGCTCAGGTCATGATCTAGTGGTCTGTGGGTTTGGGCCCTGCGTCGGGCTCTGTGCTGACAGCTCAGAACCTGGAGCCTGCTTTGGATTCTGTGTCTCCCTCTCTCTCTGCCCTACCCCCACTTGTGCTCTGTCTCTCTCTCTCTCTCTCTCAAAAATAAATAAACAGTAAATAATTTTAAGAGTAAACACAGAAGATCCTCTGAGAAATAATTTTTAAGACTCTAATATGTAAATGCTGCCTGGGTTTCTAGCCTTTTAGCCTGACCTATAGACATTGAACTTTCCAGGCCCCACAGTCACATGAGCCAATACTTAAAAGCTCCCACTCTCTTTCTCTTTCTTTTTCTCTTACATGATAGAGAGAGAGAGAGATAAATATCCTATCTCCTATTGGTTCTGCTTTCTGGCCAATACAGTTGCTTTATTCCTGACTAGTTGTTGAGATGGGTACACACCTGCATTGCATCAAAGGGAAGATTGTGCGCTTTTGGAAATCTAGGTAGAGAATGGCGTTGGCATGCAGAACATTCATCTTTCAGCTCTGGATTAGTGAATTGTCCCTCTGTTCATCCCCTCATAATGCTGCCTTTGTTCTAACTTGATAGAAGTGGCAGTTTGGCCTTGCTCCACAGCATCTTCTCAACAGAATATTTGAGGATATTCAAGGGATTTTTGTAGGCTCTATATGTGAAATTTAAGAGAAAATCATTGAACTGGTTCCTTTTACCACTTAACCTTGAAAATTCATTTTCTGCCTTTCAGTAGAACAGGAAGAGATAAAGCTACTTTTATATAACTTACAGTCCCTTTCTACCCGTTACAAAATTGCAACTTTTTGGCTTGATTAGCTGAAAGGACTTGGTTCCTTCTGCAGATGACACCCTTAAGAATTCTGGAGTAAGAGGATGGGAAAGTGCTAGAATGTCACAAATTCTTCAATTCTTCTTGTCTTATCACAGGCCAAGGCTAGGCATAGTCAAGTTTTGCACGATGCTACAAGATCGGCCCAGAGAGAGCTTAGGATTCAGAATGAATTTTGAGGAGAGAAATAGAGTTGCAGGGGCATGAACAAAGCATAACTTAGTAGGAATATCATATCCAAACCTGAAGTGAAAGTACAGTGAAGCACTTCCTTTCAGGGTACAGGTTGATAAAGCATGAGGTTAGAAGTCAGCAAAGACAAATGCATCAAACATCATTCCTCCTTGCATGAATAAGACTTTCTAAAAATCAAGAACTGTGTTTTATTTACCTGTGTATCCCCAGGAGCTATCACATGACTGGTGCATGGAAGAAACTTGGAAACTTTTGGGGGAAGTTGCAGCATGGATGCAAGAATTTATATGCAAAAGAATAAATGCATGATTTTTTTATTTATTAATGAATTAATAAATGAAAGAATAATTAAAAGTTCAGGCCAAGAGGCTGTTGTCATAATCAAATTTTATCAACCTTACCAAAGGGAGTCTGGGGCCATAAGGCGAAGCTTTTCCATGTCCGAAGAGGAATGGAGGGCTCTACAACTTACTAATACAGTTTTGAGCACAGAAGAATAGCAGAATCAAAATGGTAAGGTCAGTAGTAATTACTCAGTCTCCAACACTAGAATGTTTGACTGGAGTCTAGTAAAAGTCTCCTACTCAGGGTAGAGATAGATGCTAGACACATGGGGAGACACTTAGCTTATGGATAAGGATTAAAAGACTCTAGGAGTCAGAACTCAAAACAATTTCTGACACTTCCCACTTTCCCTTTTCTGCATCTCTGAACCATTTAATCAACAGCTAGTTTCCTAGTACTAAACTGTATTTATTTTGAGATTTTGGGTCACTTTTAAAGGGCTGCAATGAAAGTAAAAAATTGTAGTTAAGAGTAGAATCCAGAAAAAAGCAATCCAGTGAAGAAATGGGCAAAAGACATGAACACTTTTCCAGAGAAGACATCCAGATGGCTAACAGACATATGAAAAGATGTTCAACATCACTCATCATCAGGGAAATACAAATCAAAACCACAGTGAGAAACCACCTCACACCTGTCAGAATGACTAACATTAACAACTCAGGAAGCAATAGATGTTGGCAAGAATGCAGAGAAAGGGGAGCCATTTTGCAGTTGGTGGGAATGCAAACTGGTGCAGCCACTCTGGAAAACAGTTGGAGTTTCCTCAAAAAATTAAAAATAGAGGTACCCTACAACCCAGCAATTATACTACTAGGTATTTATCCAAAGGATACAAAAATGCTGATTTGAAGGGGCACATGCACCCTACTGTTTATAGAAGCACTATCGACAATCGCCAAATTATAGAAAGAGTCCAGATTTCCATCAACTGCTGAATGGATGAAGAAAATGTGGTGTATACACACACACACACACACACACACACACACACACACACACACACTGGAATATTACTCAGCAATCAGAAAGAATGAAATCCTGTGCTTTGCAACAATGTGGATGGAACTAGAATGTATTATGCTAAGCAAAAAAAGTCAGAGAAAGACAAATATATGATTTCACTCATATGTGAAATTTAAGAAACAAAACAGATAACATAGGAGAAGGGAAGGAAAAATAATATAAAAACAGGAAGGCAAACCCTAAAGGGCTCTCAAAAACAGAGAACAAACTGAGGGTTGCTGAAAGGAAGGTGGGTGGAGGTATGGGCTAAATAGGTGATGGGCATTAAGGAGGGCACTTGTTGGGAGGAGCATTGGGTATTAGGTGTAAGTGATGAATCACTAAATTCTACTCCTGAAACCATTTCTCACGATATGTCAACTAACTTGTATTTAAATTAAAAAAATCAAGTAGAAGCCAGACTTTAAGTACGTGACTAAATCAATAAAAGAACATCCAGATAATAAAATATAATTTAAAAATGCATATGAAAAGTTTACTACAGTAAGTGCTTCAACCATCAAGTTAATTTTATAATAGTTTATAAAATTGTGAATGCACTGTAATCTGAATCATCCTCAAAAGAATGACATGTGTCAAAAAACTAATGAATTTTAAGACTGCTTCTTGTGGTGAATCCATGGATGCTTTCTTTTTGTTTCTTCTAGCTTTGCAGTATTATTCAAATGATCTATAAAGACCACATATTAATATTACAATAAAAAACATTTTAGTCATTTGTTTTCACTTTGAAAACAATGTTTACTTCTCTTCAGTTATTAATAACTTAATATTGGTCCCACAAGTCCCAGATTTTGCTTTAAAACCTGTAGAAGTTCCTCAGAAATTCTTCTAAGGAATGTGTATGTGATTGTCCATGTCCATGTACATGTGTTAAGTTCATTCATAAAGGAATTGATTGTACCACCATTGTGCAAAGGTATTGGAATTAGTCTTATTAAACTTGGGTTTAATAAGGGTCTTGAGACAGTGAGTTAGATCCTTGAAAGATATTTGTCGAGTGAAGAAAAGAAGGAAATATGAAGGTAGGGAAGGTGAAAGATTGAAAGAAATTCACTCTGTTTTAGAAAAGATTTTGACAGGCAATTCCTGCATTCTTTATTGGTATGTAGTATATCGTAAGTGTACAGAGATATTCTTACTAACCAATAAATGTGTTTTATTAGAATTTGGGGGGATACACAGCAATAGGCAAGAAACAAGGAGGATGAAGTATCTGGACTAATCACTAAATCACTGTGATTTTTGGCAATTCATTTCCACTCCCTTAACCTCAGCGTTCTTATTAAGTTAGTGTCAGCAGTTAACCAGAGAACCTCTAAATTCTCTCCTCCACTTAGGCCTTGTGTTCCATGAATCTGTTCTACTCTGTGTCACATTTATGGCTGGCAGCTTTTTCAAATATCAGTATGGATATTCTAAAAAGTAAGATTGCCCTAATTTATTTAATTTGGTGAGAAATCTAAAATGGAATAAAATTATATTTAACAAATTAGCATTTTTGAAAAAAACTGAGTTTCTGACAAAAATTCTGGAGATTATTATTGCTGTCCTCTATAATTTATTATTTACTGTATTATTATAAATGTTTTTAAAGAAGAAGAAAATTAAACTCCTGTGTTCCAGTGATCATGTCAGGTTCTTTGTTATCTGTTAATATATTTAATTATGTATTACTAAACAAGATATATAAGTATACAAATTTTAATATACTAATGGAGAAATTGTGGCTGAAAATATTGACTGTCTGACAGAGCTATGTTTGGAACGCAAAGATTTCCCATTTCTTGGTGTAAATTATCCCCCTCTTGGATTTTAACCTCCTTGAAGACAGGCACTACATTTTTATGTTTATAATCCTTAATCTTTTCCCTTACTCCCAACATTAAATGAAAATGCCTATACTCAGAAGGATTCACTAATGATTGCATAAATAAAACTAAACAGAATGGAATGAAATAAAATAGGATGAGATGAAATAGGTTCAGCTTGAGAGAAGTAGAATAAATTAAAAATGGAGTGCGTTGCACTAAGAGTAAGAAAAATTTCACTTTCTTTCTTACCATCTCTGCATCCAAAATTGATCTCTGCCTAAGTAGTTGCTAAAGCATATAATAACCATCAGACACTCTTTCTTCTGACCTTCTGCAACAAGTAGTTGGCAACATTCAAATAGGCCAAAATTATTTATTATGTTTACTATTGTTAATAATTTCTAATTTCTTCATCTGTTAGTTTTAGCCTTGATATATTGCCACTTACTCATTGGACAATGGACCACTGACCTACGAATGCCAGTGATGATACATGTGGAACCCTTAAGTGATGTTCGGGGTCCCCAAATTCTAAAACAGAAGTCCTTGCATCTTCTCTCTGAGACGCCACTCTAGAGCCATCAAAAGGGAGCGTTGAAATGTAATTTAGGATTCAGGAAACAATTATGACTTCCTGGATTAGAATTACATCCCTTATTAATTCTATATTCTTTGGTGATTGATGGCCCGCTTTCTGTCTTTGCTTTATCTTCTTCAAAGTAGAGACAATCGACCACACTATAAGGTTGTTTGGAGGATCAACTGCCTTATTACATGTAAAATGTTCAGGACATTGCCTAACACATAATTAAAACTCAATATATATTAGTGCTTATTATTAACCCAAGTGCTCTCTGATACCACCTTCCTTCCTTTTATCCAATTCCACATTTCAGGGAAGAATCACTCAAAAAAATTAATTATGCATTTCATAAGTGCCAGATATTTTTCTTGTTTGAAGGCATGCATAGGTAAACAAACAGACCAGATGTCTGCCCCATGGAGCTCTTATTTGGTGTGTGTATGTGTGTGTGTGTGTGTGTGTGTGTGTGCATGCTTGTGTGTGTGTGTGTGTGTGTGTGTGTGTGTGTGTGTTGTCACTGCAATAGCAGCCAATGTAAACTAAGAAATCCATAAACAAAATAATTTCACATGTGTTCCATGAGAGTAGTGGCAATCAGGGAGGGAGCTTGTGGGTTACAATTCTAATAGGTTAAGAGGAAGGAAACCTGCTTTGTGGAGATAATGACTGAGCTGAGATTCAGTGGATGGAAGAGGGAATAGAAGTCATTTCAAGAGCAGGGAAAGAAGCAATTCAGGGAGAACAACAAATTAAGGTGGGAAATACCTTGAAATAGTTAAGGAATGAAAGAGTTAACGAGTGCAGTTAAAATATAGTGAGTTAAGGGTATGTCAGTGGGGGGAAGGGTTGTGGGGGCAACATAGTTTGAGATAACATTGGAGTATGAGGCAAGGGCCAAAGCATATAAAGTCTTGTTTACCATGAAAGGAGTTGGATTTCTTTCTTGAGTAAAGGGAAAGGCATTTAATTTTTTATGAAATGATCTGATATTTGAAAGGGTTACTGTGAATGTTGAATAGGAAATGGATTACAAGAGTGCCAGTTGAGAGTTAAAAGGGTATGGAGGCTAATACAACAATTCCAATGATGGATAACAGAGCCTTGATCAGGGTGATGAAGGAGGGCAGAGATGACATACTAGATGGCGTGTGTGGTTCAGGAGTGATGAGCCAAGGTATTGTTTATGTTTTAAAAATAGGAGATTACTAGAGAATTTTGGTATGCTGGTAGAAATTAATCAGGCAGAGGAAAAAAGATGATGATGCGGAAGAGAGAAGTTTTACCTAAAGAAATCAGTCCTCCTGATTAATGTCCCTTGTGACCGTAACACGGCCACCACTTCCCTATAACTCAAAGTGTGTTTAGTGAAACCTTTATCAGAGCACAACACAACCATGATGTTACAGTGAAAATGAGAGAGCCCCAAGGAACAGGAGTTGAATGTGAGGCTCTAGGACAACAGAAGAGTGAAATGAAGAGTGCCAAAAAGATAGCCAAAGTCTCAACTTCTCTGAACATTCTCGTCTGGCAATTATTGCCACACTAGCAGCCCACTCTGAGTCATATTAACAAAATGACTTTGTGTTAAATTATTCTAGGAAGGAAAATTGAGCATATTTTCCCCTTAGACTAGAAGCTTCTGACGACCCCACTAAATCCATTCTCTGTCCAGCAGTTCTTAACACCTCTGCCTCTCTCGTTCCCTTAGAGAAAGAAACTATGAAACATTCTCTTCTGTAATGCTCATTTAGTAGGAGGTCCCTAAATCTACCTTGCTTGACCAATTGAGAATTAGCACTTGAAGATATAAAGAAAAGGAGGTTCCCAGTTTCTCATTGTTTGGTAATTTTGAGATGAAGTCAGAATCAGACCTGAATCAAATATATTTTCAGTGAAAGCGCAGCAAATTGAAATCTGGTTCATGCACCAATGACAAGAAAAGGCTCCTTTGACCCCCCTTATTGGAAGCCCAGTTAGATGTAAGACAGTGGATCACACAGCCTTGACCAAAAGCATATTCCAAATTGATCTCTGGTCATATAGTTCAAAGATGGGCTTTTCAGGGAGCATGGATGGGGCCCTATAGCATAACATATTCCTTTCATGTCACATACCCATAAAATACTTTTTAAGTGTGTGACATTCTAGAGTGAAGCAAAGAAAAGTTGCTTACAACAGCTTTAGAACATTCATATATCTCTTAAGCTGTTCCCATATTCACATTATTTTATTTTCTGATGTGTGAGGCACATCACGCGAGACTAATCACCACTACTAGTGATTTGCCCTCCAGTGTCCTCCAGCCATAAACTATTTTATGTATCTAAGTCAATAAAACTGTCTTTGGCTCCCTGATGAACTATTGCATTGTAAAATGAATTATTCTTAAACATTTGCCAAACTAGCAGTTCCTATGAGCATCCATGACTGTATTATGGAGATGGATCTGTCATGGAAATAATTCAGTCCTGTGAAATACTGGGAGTGAGTGGATTCATTGCCTAAAAACCAAGTACTTCCTCTGTCTCCCTCACCTTGTACTGTGCTTTCCTGATTGCACCAAGGAGGTGGGGGAAGTAGTTTGAAGTTATCATTTGACAGTCATCAAATAATAATGCCACTGTGGTAGACATAGTTTGGCTTCCTAGTAATAACCTCCAACTTCTTGTTCTTTGGTAGTCCCTAACAGGAGGGCCTTCAAAAGCCTTGTGGCATTTGTGGCAGCCACACGAGCCATATAGGCCAGTTATGGTCAATGAGACTTACAGAGATACTTGCTTGGGGGACTTCTTAGAATGGTTTTAGCTTCCTGGTAAGAGAAGCTCTTATCCAGGTTTTCAGTTACAACCTAAATGATTCAACCGTTCATTTTATTAAGACAACCTGTGATTCACCCAGGATTATCTGAGATCCAGGCAACAACAACATTTCATCTAATACAAAAGAATTTTCTTCAAAGTCAGAAAGACATGAGATTAAATCTCAGCTGTGCCATGTGTAATTTCTTCTGTTTTGAACATGTTTCATTTTTTTTTCTGAGAGAACGAGAGAGAGAACACAAGCAGAGGAGAGGCAGAGGGAGAGCGAGGAGAGAATCTTAAGAAGGCTCCATGCCCAGAGCAGAGCCTGATGTGTGGCTCGATCTCACAATAGTTAGATCATGACCTGAGCTGAAATCAAGAGTCAGATGCGTAACTGACTGAGCCACACAGGCGCCTCTTAAACGTGTTTCTTAAGCACTGTATGTGTCAGTTTTCTTACCTCTAAAATATAATTTTCTCCATTGAGGTTCATATTAATTTTATTTTTAACATGTTAATAACATAAGTTGCATTAATATGTTACCCAAATTTTAGCCAACTTCATATTTCTAAAAGAATCCTTACTTGGTTGGAGTATGTTATTTGTTAATGTGCTCATATGAAGCTTTCTAATATTTAACATTTTCATCTATATTTATAAATGATGTGGCATTATTTTTGCCTAATCTTGTTTTAGAATTAGGAAACTTGGAGTTTTCCATGGTTTCCTATGCTCTGAAAAGATTTAAATTACCTAGAAATTCTCATTTTCTTGAAGATTTTATGAAAGTTATCAATAAAACTATCTGAGCCTGATGTTAGGTTGGAGATATATAGTTGACCATCTTTTATATGCCTCTCTCCATAATTAATAACCTAGTTAGGTTCTTAATCTTTCCTCGTGACCATTTTCATAATTTAAGTTTTCTTGAAAAATTATCCATCTCTTCTCAACTTTATAAAATCACAAAGATTTGAAATTGCACATTGAATTCTCTGATATGTTTCTTTTGTGCTTGTGTATTTCTTTTCACAATTAAATGCTTATTATTCTTTTGTTTTAAATGATCAAGGCTATGCTTTGTTTTCTATTTAATAATGTATTTTAAAGAACTTTCTTAATTTTATGTTGTTTGATTTTTTGTTTATTGTTCTTTTTTTTAGTACACCTTTCTTACTTTATTTTTATTTATTATCTCCTTGAGTCAAATGCTTGCTTTGCTTATTTTGAGTGAGCAAACTCTAGATCAGTTACCTACAAGCTATTCACCACTCTCTTTTCCCTTGCCTTCTTCTGCTGTAGTTATAAAGACAAAATACTCACTTCCAACTGCCTTTCACTGAGATAATTCTGGCCAGGTGTTGGCATGGGTTTTAAGCACTTTTCTCATGGTCCTACTTTTTCTTCCCACCATAAACACACACCTCATAATTGGAAATACCACAGCAATACATCTTGAGAAAAGATGCCAAATGGTAAGGATGGCCAGGAAGACAAAGAGTAAAAGTTTACATATACTGATGACATTGCTGGATCATCACAAAGGCTGGGTAGCTTAATCCTAACAATGAGATCAATAATCCCCTTACTTATTCAAACTAGTGTAGGTTGTGTTTTCTTTAGCTTCCTGCTTCCTTCCATATATTTCCCACATATATGTGTTGTATACTGATTATTCTAAATAGTCTTAATTGTTTTATTATTGTTTTTTTGTGTTCTCTTTTCACCCTGAAAATATTTATGAGTGTCTACTTTGGTTTATTTGTTGGCATGTGGTTAATTTTCAGATAGGTAGATTTTGTATTTGGTATATGCTTCTCTGTTTTAGAATATAGAACGCTACTCTCTGTACTTCCTTTCTGCCCATTGTCTCAAGTCCATTCTAATTGGTAGTTTGCACTTATTCCTTCTTAAAACCTCCCTTGCAAATATTACCAACATGATGAAATCAATTGTCAATTACTTCTTCTTGCCTTATTCAAATTCTCAGTAGTACTTGACACATTTTTGTCACTTTCTCCTTGAAACATTATCTTCACTTGGAGATCAGGACTCTAACATCTCTTTGTTCTTTTAGGAGGTATTTTCAGTCTTTTGCTGGTTAGCTGCTTAACTATTAAGTATTGGTATACCCAAGAGTTTTAGTCTTTTGGCATATCTTTGCTTATACCTATTCTCTAGGTCATAAAATTTGCTCACATGATTTTAAATACCACATGATTTTTATATGTTGACAACTTATAAAAATCAAAAAACTCACAAATTTATATATCTAGCCACGAGTTTACCCTTGGCATCAGATATATCTGTCTGACTGCCTATTTGGTGTTTCCATCTGAGTATCTAACAGATACCTCACATTTTATATGTCAAGCTATACTCTTGATTTCCTCCTCCTGAGCATTCGTTCCATTCTTTTCCATGACAATTCTATTCTTCCAGTCATGCAAGTCATGAAACCTGGCATCATTCTTAACTTTTCTTATCCTCTCACAGCCATCAGCAAATCCTATCACCCTACTCTTCAACAACAATATTACATTACTATTTTTTGTTTGAGTAATTTACAATTCTTGGATTTTTTTGAGAGTGATTACATTTTAAACCCTTCCTTTAATTCTAGGAAAAAAATGTTTGTGCATTCTTTTTATAAAGCTCCATAAACTTGCTGTTAAATCAATTTTGATTTGTGTTAATCACACCAGTCTCTACAGCTAGATAATCAAATGAGGCCAGAGCTGGGACCTGAATAGTGATAGAATCCAGGTTGCAAAATCTGGAGAAAGAAGATTCTAGGCAAAGAGTCAATAAATGCAGTGTTTCTCAGTTGAGAATTAATTAACAATGTTGGGAAGACTGGAAGTGGGCCATTTTCTTGAAAGTGTAACAAATTAGGGCAGAGTATAGAGAGATGATGTCTGAACTTTAGAGCCTTATACGTCATAAAATGGCATTTGAAACACATCTTCAATGGGTATAGAATTCTAGATTGACAGAGTGTTTATTGTTGCTGTTGATCATTTCTGTCAAGATTAAAGATGTTATTGCACAGACTTCTGGCTTACATTGCCAGCAAGACCTCTGTAGTCATTCTTGTCCTTGTTTTTCAGTATTGAATGCGTCTTTTTTCTACCTTCTTTAATAATTTTGCCTTTATCACTAATTTTCAGCAATATTATTAAAATATACCTATTTGCAGTTTTCTTCATGTCTTCTACCTTTAGTTCATTGAGTTTCCTATATCTTTAGGATTATAGTTTGCATCAAATTTGAAAAATCCTTGGCCATTATTTTTCCAAAATTATTTTTTACCCTGCTTTCTGTCTTTTGTGAGACTTACACAGGTACTTAATTTTATTCCACAAATAACTGATACCCTGTTTATTTTTTTTAAATACTTCTCTGTTTCATTTTGGATGGTTTCTATTGCTATGTGTTCAAGTATCTTTTTTTCTGCAATATGAAAGCCATTATTAATCCCATAGAATATGTTTTTCATTCAGACATGGTAATTTACATCTCTAGAAGTTTGATGTAGTCCTTTTTACATTTTTCATACCTCACACCATGCACATATTTTACTGTATTTTTTTAAATAATATGAGGAATATTTACAATAGATGTTTTATTATTCTTATCTACCAAATTTGTCATCTAAGTCATTTTGGGGTTTTAAGTTCTCTTGACTAACTTTACCTTATTATGCATCATAATTTTTTTTACTTCTTTATATGCTTGGTTAATTTTTGATATCACCTGAATTTGTTTCCTAGGGTAGCCATAAAAAAGTTCCACAAACTGGGTTACTTAAACCAGTTGCAATTGTATACAGTTCCCTATAGCTCTATATACAGACTTCAGAAGTCTGAAGTCATGGTGTTGGAGGGTTATGTTCCCTCCAGAGCTCTAGGGGAGTATCTTTCCTTGTCTCTTCCAGCTTCTGGTAGTCCAAGGTGTTTTTTGCCTTATGGTAGCATACCTTCAATCTCTGCCTCTGTCTTCACATGGCCATCTTCCTTCCATATGTCTCTGTTGCCCAAATTGCCCTTATCTTACAAGGGTGTCAGTCATTGCATTAGGGCCTACTTTTTTAAAAAAATTTTAATGTTTATTTTTTTGAGAGAGAGAGAGAGAGTTGGGGAGAGGCAGAGAGAGAGGGAGACACAGAATCTGAAACAGGCTCCAGGCTCCAAGCCATCAGCACAGAGCCTGACATAGGGCTCAAAGTCATGAACTTTGAGCTCATGACCTGAACCAAAGTCGGACACTTAACCAACTGAGCCACCCAGGCACCCCGCATTAGGGCCTGCTTTAATGATGTCATTATTAACTTGATTATGCCTAAGACTCTATTTCCAAATAAGGCTACATACATAGGTATTGAGTTTAGGACTTCAGTGTATCTTTTGCAGGATACAATTCAATGCATAACAATGCCAGAACTTGTGAATTTTATGTTGTTGGGTGCTGGATTTTTTGTTTGTTTGTTTTTGCATTTCTTTAAATAGTTTTGAGCTTTATTCTGAAATTTTGTAAAATTAATTAGTATCACTTTGATCCCACCAAACCTGCTTTTAAACTTTGCTAGGTGGGGCCAGCTCAGCCTCTGGTCTAGGGCTAACTTGGCCCCACAACTGAGGCAATAGCCTTCTGAGTGCACTATTTGATGTGAATTGTGAGGCTTTTCACACTGGCTGTAAACATGAACCAGCCTTCTGTGAGTTCTAGAGATTGTTCCACCCAGTTCTTTCTGGTGGTTCTTTCCCCACCCAGTAATTTCTCACACATATATACCGATACAGCCTCATTCCTTGAGAGGAATTTTCTTCTAGAACTCTGGAGCTCTTTTTTCATCAACGTGTGTCTTTAGAATTCTGGCTACTGTGGCCTCCTGAACTCTGAACTCTGTTTATGCAACTGAGGGAGACCATAGATTTCAGTTTGATTCCCTCCCTGTGCTTTGACCTAGCAATTTCCTCTAGGCATTAAGATGGGGCCCTTGTAAGGCTCACAATTATTGTTTCCTTCCTTTATGAATTAATGACCTGTCATTGTTTTCCCAATGTCTAAAAAACATTGTTTCATATATTATATCTACTGTTTTAGTTGTAAAAGAGGGAAAAGAAAATCTGGCCTTTTTACTAATCATATCTGGAAATAGAAGTCAGAAAATGGAGTTTGGGTTATAAGTTAATTAAATAGTTACCTATCATATGATTTTAAGCCAGGGTGTGTTATTATCAGATTTCTTTCTCAATATAATTCTTCTCAAAGAAGGTAATTAACTGAAGAAAAGATTGGAAAAAGGAAGACCAGCTAGTAGTGCGTTGCTATGGTTCAGGCTAGATAAGGTCGTTGCTCAGACCAGGTTTGCTGCAGTAGAGACAATGAAAAGGGATAGTTTGGGGATATAATTGGAGATGGATTCCACACAACCTGCTGAATGATCAGATGTGAGAGAAACTGAAATAAGGATAATCAAGTATAATTTATAAATTTTTGTGAAGAAACTGGTGAATATTGATGTCATTTATTGAATTCTCGAGGAAAGTGATAGGCATAGAACTATGGAAAGCGTTTGTATTTTATTATTTACAATTTTTTTCTCCCAGCTGGGAAATTGAACCTATACACTTTACTTTGATCAATTTTGCATTTACTCTTACTTCTATTACTTATTTTTTCTATTCACTATTTTCGCTTGTCCATTTTTCTCCTTTATTGCCTTTTGCTATTTTTCTCTTTTTTCTCCTCTAATACCTTTGAAATTTTATCTTTTATTTATACTCCACTAGAATTTATCCCTTAAACTTGTATTCTCCTATCACCATGAAAAATTAATCAATATCTACAATGGGTCTCAGAGAGGTTTCTAAAACACACATCTGACCATGTTGGAATCTACATAGAATTCTTTAATAGTTCTCAGAGCCTCGGGATAAAATTCATTCCTACAATTTATCTTATGTCAGAGCTTTGCTTCTTACAAATTTCATTCACTCTGCCTTCTGCAAGAACAGAACCTTCTTGTTACTTTTATAAAGTCCCTCACCTAGGATGGTGTTTTTTCTTTATTCTTTTGACACCTTCTTGCTGTAGCAGAAGTTTTACATTCAGTTCATTATTTCCTACAGTCAGTGAGGAAAGGAAAAACCAGAGCAACTCAGATGGTATCAAAGCAAGGCCTTCAGGATTCCATGACAACTGCTTTATTAAATATGGAATAATGAGAGCATTTTAGAAAATTTTTCTGAATATCAGCACAGAAAATTGGTTCATGAGTAAATTGACTATAGTTTACACGTTAAAGGACTAGAGAGTGTCTCTCTCCCATCACTTTCTCTTCTCTTCTCTTCTCTTCTCTTCTCTTCTCTTCTCTTCTCTGTGGGCTGCTGTCCTTCTCTCTAGGAACTGCTTTTACCACACTGTAGGATTTTCTGGTGGAGAGTAATCCCAGAAGTGGGGAACAAAAGAAAGTAAACTGTGTACAGTCGAGGTAACAATATTTTGTTTTGTTTTACCTTTGATCGCTTTTTTTTTGAGAGTGAGAGAGGACACAAGTGAATGAGGGGCGAGAGAGAGAGCAAATCCCACAAAGAGCAGAGAGAGGGAGAAGTGGGGCTCACCCAGAGCTCATGTTTTACCTGAAGCAGGGCTCCTACTCATCCAGTGGGGCTCATACTCGCCCAAAATGGGGCTCATGCTTACCCAAAGGGGAACTATAGCTCACCTGATGTGGGACTCGAATTCACAAACTGTGAGATCATGACCTGAGCCAAAATCAGGTGCTTAATGACTGATCCACTGAGGCACCCGATCACTTATTTTTAAAATGAATGTTTGTCAAAGTTATAACTAGGTGTATTCTCCATTTCTAATATTTTAAAGACTTTATATAAATGAACAACATGAAATACTTATTCTCCCACACAACAGTTTCAAGTGTGAAATTTAAGAAAAACACAAGTCCTTGATAAATATCAAAAGAAAATATGAAATATATATATTTTGATTTGGAAAATAAAAATCTACTGACTGGCTGGCTCAGTCAGTAGAACACGCAACTCTTGATATCAGGGTTGTTCATTCGAGCCCTATGTTGGGTATAGAAATTACTTAAAAATAACATCTTTTAAAAAAAAGAAACTCTTAAGTGAAATTGCCAGAGAAGAAATGGTTTAAGGGGATTACAGGAAAGAGTTGAGGGTCCTCAGCATAAAGTAATGGGGAAAATGGTATTTGAAATAATATCATGATGGGGTACATGGCTTAGTCATAGTTTAATATCTTTTAAAGTTTAATATCTTTTTTAAATCCGTTCTATGCTCTTTTTTTTTTTAATTTTTTTAACGTTTTATTTACTTTTGAGACACGGAGAGACAGAGCATGAATGGGGGAGGGTCAGAGAGAGGGAGACACAGAATCTGAAACAGGCTCCAGGCTCCGAGCTGTCAGCACAGAGCCCCACGCGGGGCTTGAACTCACGGACCGCGAGATCATGACCTGAGCCGAAGTCGGCCACCCAACCGACTGAGCCACCCAGGCGCCCCCGTTCTATGCTCTTAAATCCACAGTGATTTTTCTTATGGTCAGGTAAAATAGGATGTTGCCACTCAAAACCCACTAACAGTGATATAAATATAACTCAAAGGCATTGTGGCTGTTATTGTTCTTTCCTATTGAGAGCGTGGCTATTTTACTTAGCATGCAACTTTCCAGGTTAGTTACCTAGAAATAATGATGTCTGCAATTAAAAATGAAAAGTGAACTTCATTATTGCTAACCATGGGTGCCTGGGTCGCTCTGTCCATTAAGCGTCTGACTTCAGCTCAGGTTATGATCTCCTGGTCCAAGACTTGTAGCCCTGCATTGGGCTCTGTGCTGGCAGCTCAGAGCCTGGAGCCTGCTTCGGATTCTGCGTCTCCCTCTCTCTGCCCCTCCCTCACTCATGCTCTGCTCTGTTCATCTCTCAAAAATGAATAACGTTAATTTTTTTTTTTATTATTGCTAACCTTGCCTGAAATAATGAGCTCTCGGTTACTGTAGATCGTAATCACCTGTCATCTACACACTGAGATTCTCAGCCTTCACTACTAGTGGCAGTCACTACTAGTGCCCTACACAATAGCCATTCTCTCTGAATTGGATAATACTAAGAATAATTAAAGTATCATGATTTTGTTGTGGATGTATGATACCCAAATAAAAAACCCTTGTTTGACAGCCTCATTTACACTGGGTCCTCCCTTGAACATTGGCAGTCATGTACACATTACTAAAAAAATGAGATGGAGGGATAAATCCCCGTGGAGAAGAATATATTTTCCTGAATAAAATACCAATGTTGTGTTACTCTTCATATTTCCTTGTTCTTATAGCCTAGAATGTGCATCCCAAGACTATAAATATAGAAACAGATACCATATTTTTACCATAAAGTTAAAAATGAGGTGTGGAGGGGGCGCCTGGGTGGCTCAGTCTGTTAAACGTCCAACTTTGGCTCAGGTCATGATCTCGCATTTTTTGAGTTCGAGCCCCGTGTTGGGCTCTGTGCTGACAGCTCAGAACCTGGCGCCTGCTTCTGATTCTGTGTCTCGCTGTCTCTCTGCCCCTCCCCTGCTCACAATCTGTCTCTCTCTGTCTCAAATATAAATAAAAATAAATACAAATTAAAAAAAAATAAAAATGAGACATGGAGAGAAAGGTGATTGGAGCCTAGGTCCTTTCTGGAGACATCCCTTTTACCTGGGAGCTCTAAGACTGAGTTCCTGCAGATCCTTGTCCATGGTTGTGTAGTTCACAGTTGAATAAGTTGTGCTTGCTATAGTCCTTGAAAAATAAACTGTCAACAAATACTTTTGTTGTTGTTGTTGTTCAGGAATGGGTTAGTTGGAGCTTCCCTACTTGTATTAGTTAGGATTATCTTTAGCTGCACATAAGAGAAGTCCCAATGTGAGTTTCCTTTTTTCTCTCTGTAACAGTAAATCTGGAGGTGCTTAGATACCCTGTTCTCCACTGGGATGATTCTGACATATGTACACATGGTTTCTCAAAGGACCCAAGAAACGAACCTTCAGTTTTTTTTCTCATTTCTATCCAGTAGCTTAAGGATAATAAGGCCAAGACATCTAAAATTATCTTAATTTTCCCTTTATGGATATAAGGTGACTGCTGACATCCAATTCTCATATCAGTACTACAAAGAAGAAGGAGATTTAGTGGAAGGTAGACTGGCACTAGCAGACTTCTGTTTATATTGCACTGATGATAATTGCATCAAAAGGAAAGCCCTAGCTGCAAGAGAGTCTGAAAGGAAAGCCTTGGTTTTCCAGACTCTATAATAGGAAAAAAGCTATCAAGAAGGAATATTGGAAAAGGGATATTGAGTAAGCCAGACTAAAATATCTACCACCTTGCTTTGAAGGTGCTTTTAATTCCATACTTCTTGTGGGTTTTTGGGGGGGGGTTGTTTATTGTTTTTCCTACCTTTTTAGTACCTGTAGCCTATAGGCAGGAAGTTGGCTGAAAAATATACTCAGCTGAAAATGCAGGCCATTTTGTTTTTAGTCAAAAAGGATACATGACTCAGATGGTGTTGTCAGAAACGTAAACTGCAAGTGAGAACCATAAGAAAATCACAACCAAAGAGCAGTTTTTACAGGAATTGGGAACATGTACCCAGATGGTTTTCAGTATGGCTATAGATGAATAACTGATTATTTATACCATATTCCCTACTTTCTGAACCAGTATATGCACTGTAATTACCTATCCCTGTTTCAGCACTGTATGTAAGTGTGTGGGGGCAGATAACTTCTCTCTTTAGTTCACAAGTCTTCAAATCAAAAGTAACCATACTTGAGAAGTTCAGGACTGTACCTAAGGAGACTTATCCATACTGGGAGCTAATTTAGATGATGTTATAATTGGCTCATTGGAGTAGATAAGTTTTGCACATGGAAAAAAATGAAATCACTGTGGGTGGAGAGTGGAATGTGGCAGAATGCATATTCCAAAAAGGGTCACAATATTCTTCATCCTTTGAACTCTGTAATATAACTTGTCAATCCACCCTCAAAAAGTGGGATCTATGTTCCATCCCTTTGAAACTGGTAGACTTTGAGAATGCTTGGACAAGTAGAACACAGTATGTATTATACTGTGTCGATTGAGGTATTAGCTGTGTTAGGGGTTGAGTTGTGTCCTCCAAAAATGATATGCTGAAGTCCTATTCTGTATCTTAGAATATGACCTTATTTATATAGAGTCTTTACAGATGTAGTCAAGTTAAAATGAGGTCATTAGGGTGAGTCCTAACCCAATGTAAAATTAGAATGGGCCCTTATAAAAAAGAGGAAATAAAGATACAGAGATAGACACATAGAAAGGGAAGATGATGTGAAGACAAAGGACTGGAGTGATTCATCTACATCTATAAGCCAAAGAATGCCTGAGGCTACAAAAAGCTGGGATAGAGTCACAAAGTCACCTTTACACAGAGCATGGCCTTGTCAAAACCTTGGTTTGGTACTTCTCGTGTCAGAAATGGGAGACAAATAAATTTCTGTTGCTTTACACCAACCAATATGTGATATTTTGTTATGGCAGCGTTAGGAAACGAATGCAAGCCCTTAGTTGATTTGAAAGTTTCTGTGGTCTCCCTCTTTCTGTGTTGTTTTTTGGGGATCCTGACTCTCCGAACTATACCACTTGCTTTAAGAACTCCAAGCCATATGGACAGACCACATGAAGACATTCTGGTTGACAGCAACATCAATTACCAGCCATGCAAGTGAGCCCTTTTGGAGACTTCAGATAACTAGTTATCAGCTGACTGCAACTACATGAGACTCCAAGTGAGAACTACACAATTAAGCCTAGTCAATCCACAGAACTCTCATATATAATAATAAACTTTTATTTAAGTCACTTAATCTTGGAAAGGCTTATTATAAAGCAATAGATAATGAGAATTGTAAGCTTGACACTAAACTTCTAAATTCTAGCTTTAAATATAATTTTACACATTTTTAAATGTTTATTTTGAGAGAGAGAGAGAGAGCATGCGTGAGCACCCACACAGAGGGACAGAGACAGAGGGAGAGAGAGAATCCCAAGTGGGCTCTGCACTATCAGATCTCACGAACCATGAGATCATGACCTGAGCTGAAATCAAGAGTCAGATGCTTAACCAACTGAGCCACCCAGGCACCCCTGCAATGTTACACATTTAAATATCTGGGTACTATTACTGTTTATCAAGGCAAATTATATTAGAATCCATGGGTATGGTAAGAAATAAATTTTCCAGATGACATGATTATCTTTGTAGAAAATCAAAAGAATCGACAAAAAAAAAAAAAATCCCTTAAACTAAGAAGTGATATTAGCAAGGTTACAGGATATAAGGTCAGTCTACAAAAATCAGTTGTTTTCCTACATACCAACAATGAACAAGTAGAATTTGAAGTTAAAAACATAATACTATTTACATTAGCATTCCAAAAAAGAAATTGTTAGCTATTTCATTTATATCTAACAAAATATGTATAAGATCTATATGAGAAAATCTATAAAACTCTAATGAATGAAATCAAAGAAGAACTAAATAAGTGGGAGAAATATTCCATGATCATGCATATGAAGACTCAGTGTTGCCAAGATGTCACTTCTTCCAAACTTGATTTATTGATTCGAATCAATTCCAGTCAAAATCCCAGCAACTTATTTTGCTGATATTGACAAACTGATTCTAAGATTTATATGGAGAGTAAAAGATCCAGAATGACCAACACAATAATGAAGAAGAAAGTTGGAGGACTGATGCTACCTAACTTCAAGACTTACTATAAAGCCATAGTAACCAAAAGAGTGTGGTATTGGTGAAAAATGGACAAATAGATCAATGGGCAGAATAGAGAAAGTATATGTGTATGTGTGTATATGTATTCTTTAGAATCTTATTCTTTTAAAAAGGAGCAAAGGTTTGGGGTGATTGGGTGGCTCAGTCGGTTAAGTGTTCAACTCTTCGTTTCAGCTCAAGTCATGATCTCCCGGTTCATGAGTTTAAGCCCCACGTAAGACTCTGTGCTGAAAGCACAGAGCCTGCTTGGAATATTCTTTCTCATTCTCTCTCTCTCTCTCTCTCTCTCTCTCTCTCTCTCTCTTTCTCCAAATAAATAAACATTTTTTTAAAGGAACAAAGGCAATATAATGGAACAAAGATAGTCTTTTCAATAAATGGTACTGGAACAACTGGACATTCACATGCACCAAAAAAAAAAAAAAAAATGCATTTAGACACAGAATTTGCTCCCTTCACAAAAATTAACTCAAATGCATCGTAGACTTAAATGTAAAATGCAAAGCTTTCAAATTCCTGGAAGATAACACAGAAGAAAATACAGATGACCTTGGGTATAATGATGCCTTTTTAGATACAACAACAAAGACACATCCATGAAAGAAATAATTGATAAGTGGGACTTCATTAAAATTAAAAACTTCTGGTTTGCTCAAGACAATATCAAGAAAATTAGAAGACAAGTCACAGACTGGAAGAAAATATTTGTAAGAACATATTTGATAAAGGATATATATATACAAAGAGCTCTTAAAGCCCCACAGTAAGAAAAAAGCCTCATTAAAAAATAGGCCAAAGGCCTTAACAGACACCTCATCAAAGATACACAGATGGCAAATAAGCATGTGAAAAAAGGTTCCACATTATACATTATCGCGGAAGTTCAGATTAAAGCAACAATGAGATACCACTGCACACACGTTGGAATGGTCAACATATTGAACACTGACAGCACCACAGGCTGATGAGGATATAGAGCAACAGGAACTCTCGTACGTTGCTTGTTGGAATATAAAATGGTATAGCAACCTTGGATGACACTTTGGAGGTTTCATATAAAACTAAGCATACTCTTGCAATATGGTCCAACTCCTTGGTATTTACCCAGAAGAGTTGAAAACTTATGCACAGAAGCTATAAGCAACATTATTCATGATTGTCAAAACTTAGAAGAAACCAAGATGCCCATCAGTAGATGAATAGATAAATAGACTGTGGTATGCTCAAATGATGGAATATTATTAAGCATTAAAAAGCAGTGAGTTTTCAAGCCATGAAAAGATATGGAGGAGACTTCACACACTTCATGATTCCAACTTCATAATATTCCAGAAATCTATGGAGACGGTAAGATCAGTGATTTCCAAGTGGTGAAAGGGGAGGAGAGATTAATAGAGCACAGAGGATTTTTAGGACAATAAAAATGCTTTGTATGATATTACAGTGATGTATATATGTCATTATACTTTTTTCTAAAACCACAGAACAGACAACACCAAGAGTGAACCGTAATGTAAACTGTGGACTTTGGGTGATTATGATTTATCGACGTAGGTAAAAGTTGTACCACTCTGGTGAGTGATGCTGATAATAGGAGAAGCTGTGCATGTGTGGAGGCAGAAGGTATATAAGCTTCTCTCAATTTTGTTCTAAACCAGTACTGCTAAAACAATACTGTCTTTAAAAAAAAGGAAGAAAGAAAGAATGTTTCCTCATTTTTCACCACAGACAATTCAACCAGGATTTTCAACCATTTGCATTTTAATTGTTTTAAATACTGGATTTTGAAGGGAGTCTAGCTTGAATAGATTAATCGGAAAACAAGGCAGCAGTAAATACAACTCAGTCATTCCGCCCAGATAAAAATGTATGACTATGTCTACAGAAGCATCTAGCATGATTACACTGGTCACTTGCTGCCCTTCACATGTCACTATCTGACTAAAACAGTCATTGCCACCATCAGAACCGTAACTTAATTTTTTGTATCTGGTAAACAGGTCTTCTTTCCTTGCTAGATTCTTGTCAAGTGATGCCAGTTAATGGCACCATGTATCAACGTACCATGCTAGGTTTGTTCAGTTTAATCTTTCTTTGGACTAAAATTACAATCACATCATTTATGCTCATTAATATTTTCCTACAAACCTGTAGTGAGTACTTAATCAAGCAAAGATACCAGAACACAGTGAGTTACTATCTCTGTTTTTAGAGGGAAATAATTTAAGCACAAAAATACATTTTTTTCAAAAGTACCAGTCATAATGACAAATGAGAAATTTGGGTTTTTCTGTGTCTGGAGAGAATCTATAGTGCAGTTTTACTTCCAAATAATGTCTTTCATACCATTTTCATTTCCATTTTAGGAAAACTACTGAAGGAATCGATCTCCCAATTTCATGCACTGATTTTTCAAAATAATACTAAAAGTTCTACAACCCTTGTATTTTACATAGTGATTTAACATATAAAAAGTACAAAATATTTATACATAGAATAGCATATAATATAAAAATACCTCAGCATGGATGCCTTTATTTATGTTAATTCTTCTGAATTAAGTATTTCTGTGCTGTCCAATATCTTATAACCTAAATCATAACTCATTCTCAACACAATCCCTAGACTAATTTTCAATTCTAGTTGAAGTCTCTTTTTTATTCACCCCACTAAGGTGAATCTTACCAATTGGTATTTATCTCCTCCTATCTTAGAACTTATTTGAGTTTGCCATGAATTTTAATTATTGAGTTACAGTACTCCACACATGTACTATGTATTCTATATATTCGGGATGTAAAGGACCTAACTGATTTCAGATTTCTAGTGTCATGTATATGCTACATTTTTGATACCTTTTCAGTGAGTGACTGACAGGTTGTGAAGGAAAACCTTCACTGAAAATTTTGAAGTCCATAAATTTAGTAATAGCAAAAACATTAGCAAAGTCAACATTTAGCTTTCCTCAGAATACATACTAGGTAGATAAAAGAAGCTAAGCACTGACCAATAAATGTAAGAATATTATTTTAATAGCCTAACACTGGAAAATCCACATGTCTGTCCACAAGAGGATGATAAATAATTGTGATATGTTTATGCTGTGGAATACTACACAGCAATGAAAAATGCATACAGATGACTGTCATACAGATGACTTCCAAAGATGTTTTTAGTCAAAAAAGACTGGAACACAAAAAAGTACATACTGTCTAGTTACAATTTTAAAATATTCAAAATCAAACAAAACAAATCTATGGCAATAAAAGTTAAAAGACTATTTGTTCCTGGTGTGGGAGCAACTGAGTGGAGCAAAATTAAGAGATATTAAAGGGATATCCTTTAACTAGTTAAAGGATATCCCTTTAATATCTCTCTATCACACTCATAGTGGGAGACATTAACACAAGTAGAGAAAAACTGATCCAAGAGATGTATCCAAGAGATGATCCAAAAGATGTATATTGAACCCTTAAAGCAACAAATATGTAATAATCCTTCCTTTGATGATCATATATAAAACATTTATAAAAATCAACCTTATGAATTCCACATGACAAATCTCAATTTATTCTAATTAATTGTGTAATAATATATTCTTCATTAAGCTGTATTATATATATTTTCTGAACACAATGTAAATAATTAGAACCAATAATTAAAAGATAATTTCATGTATTTTATTATAGTTTTAGATGGATAGATGATAGATTTACTTCGAAAGTTCACACTCTTAAATAACCCATAGGTTAAAAAGTAAATTAAATTTAAAGTGAGAAATCAAAAAGGAAATTTTGAAGTATTTAGAAATAAATGACGATGAATATTGTCTGCCTATCAGAATGTGGGAAACTTAGAACACTAGAAATTAAAGACAAGTAGACCAGATTAACTAGCAAGGATACATCTCATCAAAAGGGAGTTGCTAAAAGATGCCATGAAAACTGTATTAGCTGCTTCTCAGACAACTGCTAAAAACAATGTCAAATTATAGCCCTCCCCCGCTACTCAATAATGTGATAACTGTTTCTACTTCATAGAAATTATGGTTCCAACAAAGGCTTTGTCTTTTAAAGAAATGCACATTCTTGCTGAATGGACTTCTTGGATGATATTCCCAGCATACTCAGCTGCCCTGGACTTTTCAAGATCTATGGTTTTGAAATGCTCATCACTGTCCTCCTCCCCATCCCCACCCCATTCCTTAATTCTGGAAGATTCTTATCATGCGTGAGTGTGCCCCGCCATGCTGCCAGAGTTTCCAGTTTTATTTTTTTTAGAGTAGCCTGAGAAAATAACTTTACATAAAATCTTCCAAGTGATATATGTTAGAAGTCATCTTTTTGGAAAACTATACTGAGACAAGCAATATATATGCCTGTCTGCAAACAGGATGCTCACAAGCAGTGGTCTTCAGAGTGGGGTCCCTAGTACAATCATATGAGTATCATGTGTGAACCTGTGAGGAATGCAGATTCTCAGGCTGCATCACAACCACTGGAAACTCTGGGGTTTGTCCCAGAAATCTGCCTTAAGCAGGCCATCCAGATGATTCTTGTGCACCTGCAGGTTTGAGAAATAGGGCCCCAGAGGCCTACGAAGTTTAACTGTGACTTCCCATCTTCCCAATTCAGCTAAAACAAATTCATTTGTAGCTTACCAATACCTGACAATGATTCTCTTCTTTCCATAGCATCAAATTTGGCTTTGCTCAGAAGGAAACCGTTTGTTAGCTTTTAAAAGCAAAGACTTGAGCATTTACAAATACAGGTACAACACACCGGAGAAAAAGAATAAAAGAGAATTAAATTTGTTTTTTTTTTCTTTTTTTAAATTTGTTTTTAATGTTTATTTATCTTTGAGAGAAAGAGACAGAGCACAAGTGGGGGAGGGGCAGAGAGAGAGAGAAGGAGACACAGGATCCAAAGCAGGCTCCAGGCTTTGAGCTGTCAGTCCAGAGCCAGACATGGGGGCTCAAACCCACAAATCGTGAGATCATGACCTGAGCCAAGGTCAGACACTTAACCAACTGAGCAACCCAGGTGCCCCATAAATTTGTTTTTAATTGAAAAAGAAATATCTTTGTAATATGGGCTTTATCTTTTGAAAGGCAACTGGTACATAGAATTGCATGTACTCAGTGGGGTCCTCAAAGTTTCTGTGTCAATTTTATTGAACAGCCCTGGGTTTTTTCCCCTTAAGGGAAAAAAGGAATAGAGAATACTCCAGCTGTTAAATTATGTCCTTACTTGAATAGAAAAACAGAACAAAAGTACGAAGGCAGGGAGATATGCTTGTAGGAGACAAGCTCCTATGCAGTTTGGTCCAAAATTGCACATGTTCTGATTAGGATTTGTGACTATCGATCTTTCCAAAAACAAAAGATTGTGTTTTTCTCATAACTTCTGGCTATGTTGATTTGTCTTCTACAGAAAGCCCAAGTCCTAACAAGGCAGAAAGGAGTCAAACCTAGTAAAAACTCGACATCTGATTTTCTACTAAAAGATGTTATAGTGAATAATTAAATACAGTTTGATTGATTTCTGAGCTGTATCCATGGTGTTTCAGGGAAACAGAGTGTGTTGCATTATATGCCACTTGGGTTTGTGTTGAAATAGCCAGTTGAATATTGATAAGCATAAATATAATCTCAGTTTCCTATGACATGTGAGACCTTCCAGGACTCAAGAACAATATCTATCACTAAATTGCAGAGAAAACAGAAGGCAAAGACAAAAATACTCCTTTTATCCTTTACGTCACTTTGATCATATCTAAAGTTAAGCGTAGACCAAAATGAATGAAGTCAGTTGACTGTTCTTCAAAATATATTACCCATATGACTCATTGAGGTTTGAAATTCACCAAAGAAGCTTTGTTTTATAAGTTAAATATAGCACACCTTCAGTGGTCTCACTTTAATTAATTGAATTCCATGACTCGTTTATGATTGAGTTTGAACTCACTTGGGACAGTGAGTTTGATTAGAGTGTTGCCAGGAAGATAATCACCTTGAGGGTATGCGAGGATGACCACAGTATTGGGGAAAGGTGGACATAAGAGGAGTTGGGCTACTGCCCATTTTCCCCTCTATCCAGTGAAGAAGTAGATAATATGATTTATGAAGAGAGAAAGCCAGGGGCACCTGGGTGGCTCAGTCGGTTAACCATCCAACTCTTGATTTCGGCTCAGGTCATGATCTCATGGTTTGTGAGTTCAGCAGCACTGACAGTGCATAGCCTGCTTGAGATTCTTTCTCTCTCCCTCTCTCTCTGCCCCACCTTCATTCACTCTCTCTGTCTCTATCTTATAAATAAATAAACAAACTTTAAAACCAGAACAAAAAAAAAAGAGATAAAGCAAATATTTTTAATAAAAACACTTTTGACTTATATATACCTTTGACTTACAAGCATGCTAAGAATCACATTTCCATCCATTGGGAAATTTCTGAAAGTGTCCAAGAAGCAAGTTCTAGCCAGTCTAACCTTGATGGGTTCTGCTGGCTATTTTTCTACTAGTGAAGCTTGTGAGGTCCAGTGAGTGAACAGGAGAAGAAATAGACCTAATACCTAATTCTTCATTGACCTCATGAAGGGAACTTAAGCTAGTGTTTGAAAGACAAAATCTGTATACATGAATCTTAGTTTAACTTATAATTTAAAGTATTATTTAAGTAAGAAAATGCACAAATATATAATTTTAAAAAGATAGTTAATCAAGGGGGAAATGGGAAATTTAAGCCAAAGCAACAGTGCTTGAGTCAGACCATGCATTCAAAACCAGGTTGCACCAGTTACTTGTGAATGACCAAATCTGTTACGTATTCTCTGTGTCTCCATTCCTTTGGTTGTAAATGGAAATAATAGCAATACCCATGCTTCAAATTATTTTGTGTTGATTAAAGGAGATAATGTTTGTAACAGCCTCTAGAATATAATATGTTCGAAATGAACCTCAATTTGAGATTAGCAGATGGTAGTGAGTTTAAATTATCAGTCAATCTTTGGAGAGTGGAACCATCCAGAATAAATTCCTGGAACAAGTGGTACTTGAAACAGAATTAGAGGAAATAGGAGGTTTGGACTGATGAGGGGGACGTGGAGGTAAGAGATGATGCACAAAGGTGGGAATCTGGTCACAAACATGTATGAAAAGACCACCCGATTCCCAATCGAATCTTTTCTTTCTTTCTCAATGTTTTAAAATTATTGGAACACGAACTAGCCAGTTTTTGATAGGAGACAGGAAAGTTGATCCCCCTTTTGTCTGTGAAGAGATTTCATTCGGAATCTTTACACAAGTGGTGCTTCACCCTGTTTGATAAGCAGAACATAACTGGAGGCTGTGCCATCAAATAAACTTGGCTCTGGGGTCTGTCACTTCTTAGCTAGGCAACTCAGCAAATTGCTTGGTGTCTCTGTGCCTCAGCTTGCTGATATGTCATATGGAGAGAAGTATAGCCTCTCAGAAAAGCTTAGAGAATTGCTCTTAGAGTCCAATAACTAAGATAATCTAATTGACAGTAACTTTTCAATAAATGTTACTATTTTATTTTTATTTGCATTATTATCTGAATGCATGAACTGTTGAATCTCCTTGGAACAAAAGCATTGCATAAAAATTCAAGCCCGAGGATTATTTTTATTCCCTGAGTAGCTGAATTGAACAGGGACATGTGACACAAAAAGAGACTCGGGTCCTATATGGACATCTGTTCTCTTTTGGAATAACTACCCAGTCTGTTGTTGGCAGCTACCCAGTCTAGCAATTCACTATTTCCCGAGCTGGATTACAATGACATGGCTAATGTTGCATTATACATTATATTTGGAGCAGACCCCACATGTTTTTTTTTTCTTTTTCATTCTTTAATACCTGTTTCCTAATTGATTTTCACGTAAATGGAGTTGTAATGCTTCTATTATCCTAGCTGAGCTCTTCCTGAATAAAAAATGGAGGCCCCAGTTTGCAAGGTTTAATAATGTTACTCTTTAAGTATTTTAAACCATAAAGAAATGAAGTGGGTAACAGCATAGTTTCTGTGGGGAGCAGATTCTGAGGGAAAGAATAGCATGCAGGAAGTTTATTAGGGGTGCTTCTGGAGTAATCACCTGAGAAGGGAAGGGATGAGAAGGGATCAGGACTGCTCAAGGAGAGAAGATGGGCCTCACCAATAAGCAATTGTTTTGTGCCAGAGTCTCCTCTGGTCCAGAAGTAATGTTGTGGCAGGGCCAACCCTTGTGGTTCTTATCATTGCAAGACTCCCTCAGCAATAACCAGCAGGAAACTTTGGGGGCGGGGGGGGGGAAGCATTTATTACTTACAGGACCTAGAAATTACACAGCACATCTGGGGTCACACAACAAAGTTGTGGGTAGAGAGAAATAGAGAGCTCCAGGCCTGGTGGTCTACCTGTACTGAGGTCCAGGGGGAGGGGCTAGGGTTTCTTTATTTGTGCATTTAAAACATAAGTGCCAGAATTTAAACCACAGGAAGACAAAAAACAAGCAGCCCAAATGGTCAGTTATAGAAACCAACCAAGATTTCTGAAAGAAAGAAGCCTGGGAGTTAGAGTGGTGGTGCATGGGTAGCCTGTCTCTTTATAAAGTTTTGTGGCTGGCAATGTGCTTTTTGGAGATAGGTGTCTTTGCAGGAGTGGTTGTTGCCTTACTGTCAGCGCTTACACTATAGCAACCCTTAAACCCAAATTGTCTTTCAGATTCCCTCCTGAGAGGGTGAGGAGGCAGACTTTTTTGCCTCAAAGACATTGACTATTCTTTGAGCACGGTCCATCACTAGAGGTGGGCTCTTGCCTCGGGGGAGGCAACTTTCCTCAGCCAAACAATTCCAAAAGGTAGCTAGGAGTTGAGGCTTCCAGACCACACTTTCAGCTCCTGGGCAATGAAGCCCACATTTCTATGCAGGGATTTCCCCAGCATATCACAGAACATCATAGGATATATTACAGGATGAAAAGGAAAACAAATATGTATCTAGTCTCATATATATGGATATATGTATGTGTATATATACAAACACACACATGCACACATATGTATTTTATATAAATGCAGATATTTCTTTTAGCAGGAGCTTGGTCATTAGCAGAGCCTGCAATATTATAAAGTATTCCCATTGCATGTTCATTTTCTAACTTAGATGAGAAGTCTTGATCAGATAATTAGCATAGAAATAAATGAATGTTAGGAAAAGTCAAAGGCCACCACTACACTGTCTTTCTTTCTCTTATCGTTCTTAATAGAGTAAGAAATATTTTAAACTCCAATAAGAACTGTGGTTTTTTTTTTCACTATTCTGCCACCACCCGCCCTGGTTCACCTTACATGTGAGAAAAGAAAAGGGAAAGAAAGGAGAAGGGAGGGAGAAGGAGAATAGGGAGAGGGGTGGAGGGAAGCAAAGAGAAGAAGAAAAAGGAAAAGGAAAAAGTCAGCCAGAGACATATTGAACTACTTGCGAAGGATTTAACACAATTATGTGAAACTCAGTACCCACCTGACAACAAAAAAGAAATTAAGACCAATTTATTCTAGAAGAGTGGAGAGATGCTCTGATTATATAGCAAATTGAGCTTTCCTGAAGTGGTAAAGTTAAGGCTAGATTTGGAAGAACTCACCAGGCTCCGTGGACAGGCTATGACACCATATTATAAAGGCACAGCAAGCTCAGGTCTAATTCAGACAGCCATCGATACTGCAGGGTGCAACATGGCAGTGGGAGTATTGAAGCAGCAATCCAATTTGGACTCCAGGCGGGGTTTCTGTCAGAATGCAGAGGGTTTGCCTCTGTGACAGTGCTGTGGGGGTTGCATCATGACTGGAAATTGATGGGCAAGGCAATTTAAGTTTCCTTGTCCTTCTTTCTCTTATTTTTGGTCTTCAAAGATATAGTAGGCCAGGAAAAATGGCTGATTTTAAATGTGTACCTTTGGGAGTGGGCTATGGCAGGAGGTCATGATGCCCTGGAAGTAGTGGTCAGCCCAGTGAACCAGGAAAGAGAAACTTGGGTGATAGGAATTTTTTTTTTTTTAACTAAGGTAAGAACTAGATAAGTAAGGTAAGAACTAGATAACATAAAACAAAAAGTTTCAAAAAGAAACAAAGTCGTATTTATTCATGCAGCAAGAGTCTAGGTATGTGAGGCAGAGCTATTTCTTTAAATTTTAGTTTGTTTAGAATCTCTCAATAATTCATACTGTCATTTAAAATGGTAGTAGCCTTTTTAAGGACAGTACTGACTCTATGTGCTCTACTCTCTCTAATAATTTCAGTCATTTGCAAGTGAAGTTAGGCTAATTGTGGAAAGTTCTTTAGAAGAAATGGAAAAATAATCCTCATGTGAGCAACCTTTGAATGAAAGTTCATATGTGAAAGAGGACATCATGACCCCTGAATATATTCAAATGATCGCTCATGTCCTTATTCTTGTCTCTCCTTTTCTAAAATCAAGCCATCTTTATATTTGTGAGCTCTTCTGTGGACCCAA
Source organism: Panthera uncia (assembly GCF_023721935.1). Classification (NCBI taxonomy): domain Eukaryota; kingdom Metazoa; phylum Chordata; class Mammalia; order Carnivora; family Felidae; genus Panthera; species Panthera uncia. The sequence goes on from NW_026057578.1 coordinate 96,193,942, forward strand.
GAATCAGATCAACAAATTATGGAATAATTTCTTTTCTTATGGATATGCTGTGTTTGACCAAAATAGGGGAAAGTTCTTTGAGGTATGTTTCAAGTTATAAATGCTCAAAAGTGTAAGCTTTTGGACAGTAGGAAATTGCTGGTTTTGGTTGACTCTTGTCCTGGTTTGTTTTTTTTTTTTTTAATTTTCTGTGAAAAAAATTTTAATGATTAAAACTTTTAATTGTTATACACTTTTGAATTTTCTCCTATGGACAACAACATAAATGATTTCCTAGGCAACACAAATGTGTTTTTCAGAGGCAAAGAAAAATTAATGCCATTTTTCTCAGTGTAATAGTAGCTTGTACTCAGCCATTTACCCCTACTTCTGTGGATACATCTACAATCAGTTTTAGTGAGCACTTGGATATCTCTGTGCTTCAAAGCAAATGTAAGACCTTTCATCCCCTCAAGCTGAAACAGTGCCATTTATCATACAGTGAAACACTGTACTGTGAGGGTGGTTTTAGTTTAGCCTTTCCTCACCTTTGAACCTCCCAGCTTGAAACATGCCCATTTATCATTAAGAGGAACATTGCCCTGAGAGTAGGTTAAATTTAAAAGCATTTTGTTCCTGAGTAGCAGAGTCTCAAAACTTAATCACAGAGAAATGGAAGTTTGAAACAGAAAATTCTTATTTGAGGATTTGGCCTCCATTTATGGGAGAACAAAATTGCATCCTAAAATACTCTATCCCTGTCCTCCACTAATAGCTGGATAAGTCCTTGCCCGTGCTGTTTGTTGAAGCACTTAACTATGGTGTAACCTCCCTTCAGTTGGGTTTGAACTGCTGCAGAGCACAGGTTAAGGAAGGCATTAAGCAGAAAGTTTAAAGGCTTCTAAGCTCCAAATTCTCTGCAGAAGGGAGTTGTGTATAATGAAGCACCAGAAGTAAAGCAGGAGTTAAAAGGTCTTGAATTTGGAAAGGAGGGAAGGAGAAGTATTTTTTAGTCACACTGAGTAGGTTTGGGTAGCCAAAAAAATAAATAAATAAAAACTCCTCCTGTTGCTTAGAGAGGCATTTTGGAACAAATGGTGCAGGACATTTGTGAGAGTTGGTGTACCTACCCCTCCTAAATTCCTGCATTCTCAAGGAATTGTGCAATATCCAAGAGATAAAACAAGACTGAGGGTAGAGGAGAGCTTCATTTATTCCTGACCCTATAGGAGACTAAAGGAAATGGACATTTCCAAAAGTACTGGAATACCAAGGGAAGAGTGATTCTCCCCAATAGAAAGCTAAGTGAGAATTTTTAATGAGTGTGTATCTTCCAAAGGGTCATTTAGGTCAGTGGCTATCACAGCTGAGTGCACAGCATAATCACCTGGAGGGAGTGTTAAACAGAGCTCACTCATTCTGGGATGAGCAAGCTGCCATGCTGTGAGCATTGCTATGGAGAGACCATAGCCTGACTGTATCCTCATAGGAGACTTGGAGCCAGAACCACCTGGCTAGGCCATTCCCAGATTCCTGATCCCCAGGAACTGTGTGAAGTAATAAATGTGTGTTAAGATGAAAATTTTTGGCATATGTTGCTACTCCAAATAGATAAAGAATACAGTGGTGAACGATGCTTTGTATGTAAAACCCCTAAGTTTGAGAAATTGTAGACAAAGGCCTAGAATAAACTCCAATTAGAACTTCAGCCCAAATATATGGACTAACCAAAAACATGATCAGTGGGAAGTAACATCTCATGAATTAGAACACTGCATGGGCTGGACTGGGAAAAGAAAAGCAGTGGCTCATCTAGATCAAAAGTGACAGGAAGAGAAGTTTCAAATGAGATTAGGTTGAAGCTATGAGCCTGGCTCCTTCATGGGGGAAAAAAATAAGTTTCATCCATATGCTGCATAAAATCTGAAAACTGATAGCATGTAAAGTTTTTATTTATAATTGTAATATACATATTTGTAAATGTGTGTATTTATCTAATCTATAAAACTTGTATACGTACACATGTCAAATTCAAAATAACTATAAACCTGCATGTACAATATTTTAGACACTGACTTCAAGTCTTCTCAAATAGTTACCTCTGTGAAATACCAATTATGATACCAAAAAGCAAGGGTGACAAACATGTTTCAAGTCATAAACCAATTCAGCATTTCGTAGAAGCTCCATAGTTCACTATGTTAAGAACTCTGACCCCACAACTAGACTTAATGCGGAAAATGTGACGATCATTTATAAATGGCTATCTTGAGAATAGTGTAGGTAGAGCGTTAGCGTTTCAGTAGAAGGATCAAGCCAATACTTGGAGATGGAATTTTCTTTTCCAGAACAGATGAAACAGATAAGAAGCACCTATAGATTTGGTTGCTCATTTGTTTTGGGGTGAGGAAAATTTAATGCAATTCAATTTACATCAATTTTATTCTACAGAAACACATGCCAGTGAAATGACCCTTTAGTAAAAAGAATAGCGTGTTCTCCTTGAGATCTTGGATACATTTTCTACAAACTCAGATGAATGTCTATATAAAACTTGGTGTCCTGTATGTAATACTACAACACAGTTTCTTGAGAATAAGTCAGACCAATATGCACTGAAAAAAATAAATAAATAAATACATAATAGCAGAGCCAAGTTCCTTCCTCTCTGACATGATCATTACAGTCTATTTGTTCCAGCCACTTCAAATATCAGATCTAAGGTTAATGTAGAGAGTGGCATTAAAAGGCAGGGAGATGTATAGATCAAATGATTCCTGCTTTGAAGTCAATTCTAAAACATCACCTGTTTTCATAGTCAGGAACTCAT
>NW_026057578.1:96196850-96352100 GCF_023721935.1 Panthera uncia
TATATATATATATATATATATATATATATATATATATATATGCATAATTAGAAGAAAAGTCTGCATATTAGGTGTTGCTTTTGTGGCCCAAACGTTCCAGGACACAAATAGGAATGTGGAGCATTTGGGTTAAGGTTATGAAATTTACCTTGCAGAAGTATTAACCCTAAATCTCATATATTAGTTTTCTAAGTCTGTCATAACAAAGTACCACAAACTGAGCAACAGAAATGTATTTTCTTGTAGTTCTAGACACTGGAAGTCTGACATCAAGGTGTTGGCCCTGTTGGTTCTTCCTGAAGCCTGTGAGGGAGACTGTTCCATGCCTCTCCTCTGGTTGCCGGTGGTTTTCTCATAATCTTTGGCATTTCTTGGCTTGCAGAAGCATCAGTTGATGTCTGCCTTCATCTTCTCCTAGTGTCTCTGCCTTTGTGTACAAATGTCACCTTTTTTAGGGACACTAGGCTTGTTGGATTAGGTCCTACCCTAATGACTTCATCTGCAACTACCCAATTTCCAAATAATGCTACACATTCCAAGGCACTGAGGGTTAGGACTTCAATAAGTGAATTTGTGAACAGGGTACATAATTCAACCCGTAACATTGCACTCTCCAAGTTTGCAAGTTAAGTGCTAGTCTTATCTGAACTCGTTGATGTCAACATCTAGATTTGTTCTGAAACACACAATATGAGGTCCCTGAGAAATTACTTAGCTTTGGATCAGAGAGAGGTGACTTATAACAAAGTGAGGACTCAGAAATGCTAGCACAGCATCCAGCTTTTCCAGTACAAGGGGTTTGTCAAGGTCTTAGAAGATTTTCAAGTAAATTTGTCACAGGCCTAGTCCCACTTAAAAAATGAGACTTGTAGTTTACTTTTGAAAAGGATCATACTTGGGGCACCTGCGTGGCTCAGTTGGTTGAGTGTCCAACTCTGGCTCAGGTCATGATCTTGTGGTTTGTGGGTTCCAGCCCCGCGTTGGGCTCTGTGCTGACAGCTCAGAGCCTGGAGCCTGCTTCACATTCTGTGTCTCCCTCTCTCTTTTCCCCTCCCTGCTCTCACTCTTTTTCTCTCTTTATCTCTCAAAAATAAACAAACATTAAAAAAATGAAAATGATCATACTTACTAGGAGTATAGCCATGTTTAGTACCAAAGGGAGGATGCTTTCTTAATTCCAGATCCCATCTACTTGAGAAAACAATATCCCCTGATGCAAAGGAGAAAACTGACAAGATCAGCAAGGATATTACATTTTTCAAGAAAATTGTGGTCATCCCACCTATGTTTTGAGGTATTTATGAGTATCCAACACAGGGTTAAGATTTTCTTAGAAAATGTGTTGAACCCTTTGAAGTCTCAAGGCAAAGGTAATTGAAAATCCCTACAAAGTAAACCCATTTATGGCCCACTTGCAATAAATAGCTTAAGCTTAGAGTTATTTTAGGTAAACTTGGATGATATGGTTTGCTCATAAACAAATGACAATAAATATTCATGAGAAAACTTAGTTTCAGCAAGTAAGCTTTGCTGGTCTATCACCCAATATAAATCATGTGTGAAATGCATATCTTGTATTACTTACCTAACTAGTTAGGGTAGCTTTCATAGAGAAACCCTACACGTTATCCAAGGATTTGGCTGAGGTTGAATGTCTTATTTGGCCCATGAGCCAGAAAAGCCACAGTATTTTCAGATAGATTAAATTTCAACATGCTCAGAATTTTCAAAGAAATTGACATGCAAGCTAGCAAGACAAGAACTCAGAGCAACAGAATACACAACCACCAATGAGGAAAGCAAACCAAAGGGTCAGAAACTTAGCAAGTGACTAGAATACCTGAAAACCACTGCTAAATATTAAAGCAGTTGTGGCTTCTGCTATACATGAAACATTTTTTCTGTGCTCTGTTGTGATAGGAATTATTTCCAGGATATGAACAGCACAGACTCTTCCACATGCTGGGTAAACAATTAGATTGGGAAATGTTCAGTGTGTGTGTGTGTGTGTGTGTGTGTGTGTGTGTGTGTGTGTTTATTTTTTGCTGACAAGAGTCAAAGCTAAGGTCAGTGTTCACCAAGAAGGATCATGGTCTTTGTAAATTACAGGTAGAATAGTACATATTTATGTGCTTATAGTACATACAGCACCTGCCTACACATGACTTCATTGTCTTGCTCAGAGCTCAGCTTCTCACTGGGTAGAAGAGGGAATGGTGAATGCTGTCCTGATTCTAGCACCTCTCTCTGCCTCTGCCCCTATTACTACATTCTATTCTGAGAATCACAAGGCTTTGGATAAGCCAGATATTATAGTCCCTTTTTATTTGGTAGAACTTACTGAGGAAAACTCTACATACATCTTGGTATCAATGAACAGAAGCCAAGCTTGATAAATTTTAGGAGGGGGCTTACTTATCTTTGAAATCTAGGAAAACATGCCCATGTAATTGAAGTTGTTTGGCCTCCCAAAATACAGCTGTCAGAATATAAAAGAATCATCCATTATGATTGTAAAGAGATATTAAAAGGTTTTCACCCTGTTAATTATTCAGAATTTCTTCTGTGGTCCCATATGTTTTTCCTTATAAATTATTGCTATAGAAAATTAGAAGGTTGTGTTAGAAGGCTAAGATGGTGACAGGGTCTTCAGACTTTGAGATACGGGAAGTTGTGAACCCGTGTATGGTTTTATATGTCTAAAAACATAATCAAAGATCATATTTCTTAACACATTTGTTTGCATAAAAATATTTCCCCCCAAATCAGAAAGAATGTATCCAGATAATATTGCTAATTAATATAGCATTTCAAACTTAACTACAACCTTATTACTGTGCTTACAGATCCTTTGGTTCAGTAATTTAGAAAGAGCAAAGCAGAAATGATTTGTCTCTGCTCTACAATATCTGGGGCCTGAACTGGAAAGAATTGAAAGCCGGGTTGACTCAACATCAGGAGCATAGATTCATCTCAGTGCTCATTCACTCACATAACTGGAACCTAGGATAAGAAAACTCAAAAATTAAGATGTTAACCTGGAGTGCCTACATGTAGCTTCACCATATAGCTTGGCTTCCTCACAGCAAAATGGCCTCAAGGTAATCAGATTTCTTAATACGGTGGTTCAGGGCTTCAAGTGTGAATGTTCCAGCAAGCAAAGCAAGAAGTTGCATGTTGTTTTTTTTTTTCTGACCAAGAGACAGAAGTTACTGAATATCATCTCCACAGCCTCTTATTGGTTATAAGCAAGTCAGTAGCCCACTCAAATTCAAGAGGAGAAGGCGGAGACTATACCTCTTGATGAGAACAGTATCGTGTAGAATGGGAAATATTGTCCGTGGTCATCTTTGAAAGGTACAGCCTGACACAAAGGTTTTATTTTGTTCAAGTGAGTAATGAAACAAAATAGCCATAGATTACATGGTAACTTTTACATGTTTAGTCAGCACTCATTTACTAAACATCATATACTTAATGACCTCTGCACTAGGAATTATGAAGTTTTAATAAAATATAATGCATATAGCCTGTGTTGTCATGGAGTGAACAACCCAATTAAGCATAAAACATGGCTGTAATATTCAAAGCTTATTTTTGGGACACCTGGGTGGCTCAGTCCATTAAGTGTCTGACTTGATCTCCTAGCTCATGAGTTCAAGCCCTGCAATGACAGCATGGAGCCTTGGGATTCATTCTCTCTCTCTGTCTCTGTCTCTCTCTCTCTCTATCTCTCAATCTTTCTCAAAATAAATAAACATTTTAAACAATTATTTTGTTTCTTGCTAAAACTATATATATATATATATATATATATATTCATTCAGTGAGGGGGCTGAGAGAAAGATTGCATAGTTATTGAAGGTTGGTAGCAGATGGGCCTTCAATTGGGTTTGGAAGAAGAGGAACCAATCCAATTTAACAAAGAATCCTAGAATTGTATAAAGGCAAATAAGACAGAATTGCTTCTATCAAAGAGAGAGAGATAAGACAACTGTACCAAATGGAAATATAAAAGAAGAAGATATAAAATCTCAGTGAGAAAAATAGAAAAGGATTTATGAAGGTAACACCATTTAAGATTAACTTGGAAATGCAGAACATTTGAGATATATAAGAGGAACGTAGGAGTTCATGATTTTCTAGATAAGGCTATTCAGAAATACTTGTGTAGTCTAACATGGCAAGAATATATAATATGTTTAGTGCAGAGTGAAAGAAAAAACCAGAAAGAATAAATAGGGTCATGAAGTGGTTCACCTTATACTTTTCTGAAGATTATGTACACACTGGGTGGCCAGTATTTGCACATGAAGAGGAAGATAGAGTGACCGGAGGTGAGCTTCAAGAAGTTAGCTCATTCTGGAATAGTGAAGGACAGAGTAGAACAGAAAAGACATGGAAGCAATGAAACCCATCAGAAATCCCATTCAGCTGTTGGAATTCTTATGTATTTTTAATACTAGTCAAGTCAGCTTCACCACCAGTAGTCGTGCAAAGCATCCTATTAGAAAAAATAAAATAGCTAGCCACTGAGAATTTTTTTTTCTCTTTTATGTTCTTATTTCTTTTCTGCTATTTCTGTAGTGGCTTAGAACAAATCTTAGTGCTTTGTTACTGGCATGGATTTTTAAATTGAAACCATTCATAACAATATATGTGGAAACATGTTGAGACTTTTACTCTGTTTCTGGAGTCTTATTCTACCTGGTGGAGTCACACTATCACTTCAGCTCTCTTGGGTATTCTGTGTAACACAGCAACATCTGAGAAACTGAGTAAGGATACCAATTGTTCTGTATAGAACTTGTTTGTGTGACTTGTCATGCATTTCTGTCCAGAGCCACACCTACACAATCATGAGGGGCTTAGTTGGCTTGTGTTCCATATCCGACCTTGGGATCAGAATTGGTCCTTCTGTTCCTGGTGCCAAGAGGAATTTATGGGCCTCACATTCGTCATGGAGCCAGACCAGGCTGGCCCACTGGGATGGTTCTGGGAGGAAGAGGAACAAACAAATGCCCAGGCTCCTAAGATTGTGAGATACAACAAGAGAAAAAAACCCAGCTTGCTCAGGACTGCACATAGGCAAACTTAATGACTAACTGCAGATCACACATGGATGGTATTTCTATTGCCCTGCTGGGAATAGTTAGTTGGAAGCCTCACCTGAGGGGAGGACACTCTTCCCAGAGACACTCAATCCAGACTCTATCTAACCCAGCTGTTCACTGTGAGGCCTCACCAGCCAGAAGGTTGGATGTTCTGGGGTGCCTCCACTAAGGTCCGCTTAGGTCATAATCTCATGGCTCATTAGGTTTGAGCCCCAAGTCAGGCTCTGTGCTGACAGCTCAGAGCCTGGAGCCTGCTTCAGATTCTGTGTCTCCCTTTCTGCCCCTCTCTTGCTCATTCTCTCTCTCTCTCTCAAAAATAAAAAATAAAAACATTTTAAAAAAGAAAGTTGGATGTTCTGAGTACCCAATTTGATGTATTAACCCTTCTTTGTTCTTCTCTATAGTTTTATCCTTCTTTATGTTTAATTCCATATATTCCCTTTCTCTTATAATTAGTGAAACTTTCCTCCACAAAACATAAAGTGTGGCTATTTGTGAATTACCATTATTCAAAACACCAATGTCATTCCACATATCAAATATCATAACTGAATACACATGTATATTATATTATAGATTATATTACATGCATTTATGTGCATAATTATCTTGTATGTTAAAGAGTATAAATATATAAATATTTAAAATTAGTTTTATTTCTTCTTTATTTTTACATAAGGAATAAATGTTGACACAAATTCTAGGATTTCCTTTTTGTGCCCTACTGAATAACCATTTAAAATCTCAGCAGTGTATGCCTTATCAGGGAAATACAAATCAAACCACACTCAGATATCACCTCACGCCAGTCAGAGTGGCCAAAATGAAGAAATCAGGAGACTATAGATGCTGGAGAGGATGTGGAGAAACGGGGACCCTCTCGCACTGTTGGTGGGAATGCAAATTGGTGCAGCCACTCTGGAAAGCAGTGTGGAGGTTCCTCAGAAAATTAAAAATAGACCTACCCTATGACCCAGCAATAGCACTGCTAGGAATTTATCCAAGGGATACAGGAGTACTGATGCATAGGGGCACTTGTACCCCAATGTTTATAGCAGCACTCTCAACAATAGCCAAATTATGGAAAGAGCCTAAATGTCCATCAACTGATGAATGGATAAAGAAATTGTGGTTTATATACACAATGGAATACTACGTGGCAATGAGAAAAAATGAAATATGGCCTTTTGTAGCAACGTGGATGGGACTGGAGAGTGTGATGCTAAGTGAAATAAGCCATACAGAGAAAGACAGATACCATATGGTTTCACTCTTATGTGGATCCTGAGAAACTTAACAGAAACCCATGGGGGAGGGGAAGGAAAAAAAAAAGAGGTTAGAGTGGGAGAGAGCCAAAGCATAAGAGACTGTTAAAAACTGAGAACAAACTGAGGGTTGATGGGGGGTGGGAGGGAGGGGAGGGTGGGTGATGGGTATTGAGGAGGGCACCTTTTGGGATGAGCACTGGGTGTTGTATGGAAACCAATTTGACAATAAATTTCATATATTGGAAAAATAAATAAATAAAAGAGAAAAGGAGAAAAAAAAAATAAAGACAAAAATCTCAGCAGTGTATGAATCTCACTTTGGAGATCCCTGGTATAAGCCCAGGAAGGAAAGCTGTTGAGAGTAGATGGCAAAGAAATGAATGAATGTGAAAGAAACAGAATGGAATTGGCATCTCACTGAATATGGCATTTTAGGAGTTCTTTTTGAGAACTCTTATAGGGAAATTTTATATTCTTGGGGATCTTGGCTATTTTTGGCGTAAGCAACTACATTTAACAATATAAACATCAAAAGTTTTATCTTGGTGCTCAAACATACTGCTTAAATGCATATGTATCCTCCTGAATATGAAATCAAATTTTCATACATTCCCAAGACAATAGCCCCTAATCAGTGAATGCATCAGGTTCTAGAAGAAACTATCCAATGTGAGGATGCAATTCTCAGAATGTACACCTAATCAGTGGCATTTTGCATAATTTCCACCAGACAAAAGAATTACCTTTCAAAGAAGAAAAGATGCCAAAACATTTGTAGGAAGACCCCAATTAAACTAAGTGCTAAGTATAATTCACTCAAACACTTTTCAGTATTCACCTTTCTCAGTTTACTTCATCCACATGATCTGTAGTCATTCTATCAGAAGACAAATGTGCCCATCAGATGGGTGCTAGAAGGAAGGCAGAAGAGCAAGATAAATGTCATCCATTTGTCTGGGCCAATCTTTAGGCTTAGGATTATAATACAGTCATGAGAGAATCTGCAGTGGGAGAGAGGAACCAGAAGGGCACACAGGCGAAAGGTGGTCTAGTACCAGGTTTCTCCCTGAACATGGTGACACAGAACTGCTTTGTACCCTATTGTCCTCTGTAATTCACCAAGGGACTTCATAAATGTTAGAAATTATCTATATCTCTACTATCTTGCTCACTGTCCCAAATAGACTTTCTTAACACTGGCGGCTTCGCTCCAAGTCTTTCTTATCTACTAGCCCCAGTTTTCATATAAGAATATCTAGCTAAACCAACTGTTTTCCTTGGGGTCAAGAACTTTTCTTCTGTGTAATCTCATGTGGGGACTGTTTAAATATCCTCCCTTAATACCTACTCATTGTCATGCCTGTGATGTATATGTGGTTGGGATATTTAACCTTCTCTTTTGTTTCAGACCACAGATCCTTTTGATCTTGGACTCATGTGTTACTGGCTTTTGCTTTTCTGGATGTTTTGTTTTGCATATGTTGAAACCACTACTTGCTTTTCCACCCCTGACCCAAATCCAGTGCTCTTTCTGATATTCTTCATTAAATGTCTTTTGTCTGACATAAGAAAACCTATTATATCCCTCTCCAAAGAGTTTTTCAAACATTATAGCTAGAAAAGTTGAGTTCCCTGTTTTTAAGACAAGAGTAGAAAAACTACAGCCCATAGGCCAGATCTGGTCCAGTGTTTGTTTTTGTAAAGAAAGTTTTATTGGAACTCAACCAACACCTATTGTTTTATATATTGCCTATGGCTGCTGGCATACAGCAGTAGTTGTGACAGAGACCATAAAACACACAAAGCCTACAATATTTACTATCTGTCTCTTTACAGCAAAAGTTTGGTGATCTCTGAGTTAGGGGCCTAGGGACACAAGACCATCTGCATAATACAAATATATGACATTGAAATTTTTAAGAAGGAGAAACAGAGGAAGTAAAGATAACTACAGGATCCTTGTTTAATTTCTTGTTATTTCCATTCAATATTCTCGTGGTATAGAATAAAAAACTTTTTTATGAAATCTCACAATGCCTCAGAAGTTTGAATGCACATTATGAGGATCCTAAATTCATGGGAAATTCTAGAATAAAAATTAAGATTTTTTTAGCTTACTCCGAGCAAAAATTCAAATCTTCCTAAACAAAAGCATCTGAGCCCCACAATCTCTGATTCAAAACAAATCAAACCTTCTTTTTTTTTTTTAATCATGGCCAGAAAATAAGAGGGGGAGAATCAGAATGGTCTAGACAAGACTGGTGCTGTTTATCAGGTTAGTTTTTCTCCCCCTTCTCTAGAGCCAGGTCATTTTTCTTCTATTGTGGTACCATAATTACTTTCACACTAAATTATTTTTTTTTGTCACCCATGTGGCTTTGAGAAATGAGACATTTATGGAAACACAAAAGACTGATTGTTCTGGGCAATGCAGACAACTTCCTAGCTCTTTCCCATATAATTACTTTGGAGATGAGTTTGAGAACTTGTCAGGGCTCTTTCTGGAATGTATGGTATCCTATTGCCTTTCATATTATCATATTGTCGCTTTATAAAAAATTGTAACTTAGCGTAGTCATAGAAAATGTAACACTGAAGCAAAATTCAGGCTTATGATATATCATCTTAAAGTTCTTGTTGTATACCACTATTTTTTCCCTGACTAATTTGATGAGAATTATGTCATGCATGTGTTTCAGTTACACAGCTTGCTTTCCACTCCTGCAAGATGGAAGAAAAGCTAAATGGACTGGTAAACATGGATAACAATCATCCTACAACATGAAAACCCCTTTGTCCCAGGCATCTGTTTAAATGAGAGGCAATGGGAGCCTCATTTAAAGCCCTGGGGGCTATGCTGTCCAATAAATTACCTACAATAATTCTATAGGTAAGAAAGTTTGCATGAAGACAACATAAAACATGGGATAAACTTGGGAATAAAGTTGAGGCCCTCAGAATACTCCTCATCAATTTCTCTCTCATTAGGCAAAGTCCAGTCCAATGAGAAAGAACCAAGAACATATAACATGTGAAAACCAGCAAGAGAAAAACAGAACATTGGCTCTGATCTCATCGCCTTATATCCTATTAGAATGCTTGCCCGTGTTCAAGTAGAGGTGAGTGTTGGAAAAAACTATAGCTCACTTTTATCAGTGAGCCCATAACTTCACACAATTCTGAGCAATTCCCATCAAGCGTAAATCATCTATTTGATAATAACAATAACAGTAATGATTTTTTGGGAAGTAGGGTAGATCTCATTGGTTTCTGCCTCTGTGTTACTGAGCCCACAATAGTTTGGTGTGTTAGGAATCTTAGTTGTAGATGATAGAGTCCACTGCAGATAACTGTATGAGAAAGGGATTTATTGAGGAATGTAGAAAATTCCCAAGGATCATTAGAGACATTCCAAGAAAGAGACATCAGGTAAAGTTGGTGCTGTCTCCACCATGATTAGAAAGCTCTGAACTAGGAAGCTACTTATATAGCTACTGTTTCTAGACCTGCACTCCTAACCTGAGGAAGCTACAAGAACCTGAAGTCACAGCTGCTTTTGCTGGATGCACTGTCAATGTTGTCTCTGTCATGATCAGAAAGTTATGGAATCAGGGATTGGTCTTCATGGCGGCTTGCTGCCTTTGCTACACTCAAGCCAGAAAAAATGATTGCCCTAGATCCAGCTTGCTTTCTCATATTACTAGTTCTGAATTAAGTCTTACATGCATTCACTTGATTGGTAGAAGATAAAAGTATAACCATCTGGTCCCTAAAAGCAAGAAGCAAGTGAGGCCAGGCTGTGCTTTTGTTTTGTTTTGTTTCATTTTGTTTTGAATTCTACTTTGAGGTGGCAAGATTTAGACTTGGAAAATTATCAAAATGTAAAAGCTGTTTTCAAAAGAAATGCCCGTATATACATCCTCAAGAGATAGAGAATACTGGGTTGGGTTGGCTGCCAATCAAGTTCAAGTATCACCTATCAGAATGGAACTGGGAGAATACAAGAAAAAAAAATGAGTCCTAAATCTTGCAACCAAGTCACTGAGACCTGTCCCTTTAATTTTTTAATGTCACTGTTCAAATATAAGTTAAAATAGCTTCTTGAATAATTTCTTGAATTTAAGCCCTCAATTTTTTCACTGGCCTTAGAATTATAAGAACAGATTGTATATGCATAAAACCATATTAAGTGGCTTAGGAAAGCACATAGTGAAAAAGAAAATAAATTTTAATTTAACTAGCTCTTAAACTATTATATTACATGCAGGAACAAGCAAACAAACAAACAAACAATTCTAAAATTTCTTCTGAAGAAGATCCAAACAAAATTCTGCTCAGTAATCATTATTGCATCACCATTATTGAGTTAGAAATAACCAAATATTTTTGCCAAGAGGTCTTGGTGGCAGAAGTGGAAGAAGATGGAGTTCGTCTTCTTGTTCTGGAGTCCTCTTTCTTTACTCATAAAGAACAGATGTTCGAATACTCTTACTAATTCTACTGCAGAAAAATTTCTCCCTCTGCACCTCTTCTGATCCTCCAGAATTTACCCAACCAGAGCTGTCTAATAGAATTCCCTGTGATGATGTGTTGAGGAAAATGTTCTATATTCTGTGTTGTCCAGTACATACAATAGCTAATAGCACCAGGTAGCTATTGAGTATTTGAAATGTAGGGAGAATTATTGAAAACTGACTTTAAAATGTTTAATTTTAATTTAACTAAGTTAAACCTGAATTAAAATAGCTACATGTGACTAGGGGCTGTCCTAGTGAATGGGAGAACTCCAAACCTCCATCAGCTCTTCACCCCAACTATATAATTAAATGTTTCTATTTTTTTAGTAAATGGTACAGTTGATCTCAGATATAGATATCTAGGAAAGTAATTGATGTTTATTATTTTACATTGAGGCATGAATTATTGCATCTGTATTAACCCTGAAAACTATATTTGTGTTTGGAAATAGAAAGATTCTTGATTTGGTTAATAATAAATGTTTTTTATCCCCTCTGCTGAGCCCCACTCTGGTATTGGGGATATGGCCAAGAATGAAGCACACAGACCATAAATAAACTACTAAATATATAATAGGACAAGTAATAATCAGTCCTGAAAATAAATATGATGCAAGATGATTTTATAAAGGTCATAATGAAGAAAAATATTTTATAAATCCAAATATATATGAAATCCAAATGTACCACTAAATTGTTTGCTATCAAGCAGAGTGTTGGGAAACATTTTAAGTTTCCTAGTTCTACCTAATGTATAATACAAAAAATTCCTATTTATTGCAATAATGCATATTAAATTATTCTGAAAATCTGCAGGAGTAAAACACCTAAAAATGCAGATAAACCATGTATAGATTATTATAAGTATGGATACTAAGCATAGGTGGATTTGAAGTAATGGATATCTTCTGAGGTCAAGACATTACCAAAATTTCGGTCCTTACAGGTGAAGTTTGACTGCTATGGGACACTTCCTGTTGACAGGGTCCTAGAGCTTTGGTCTTAATGGCCATTATTATGATGAATGTCCATCAACATGGGAAAGTTCCTAAAGCTTGGGCCCTTACATGAAGGCACATGGAATCTGAGATTCCAGTGCAAAGTAATGCTCATGAAAGGCAAGAGCCACAATATATGGAAAAATCATTACCAGGGTAGGCGGTTAGGAAATATGTGTCTGGCCTTGGCTCTGGGTACAAAGAATCAAAATTTCCCTTCAGATTGTATGATAATGGATCAGGCCTTAGGTGGATTTAAGGCCTGAATTTGCACTATGCACATCATCAAAAACTTAAAGTGGACTAAATGGTAGAATCAAAGTCAAATCTTCTTTGGAAGAACACAGTCTCAATATAGGCCTCAGAGATTCCCCACAAATAAAATTCTTCTGATTGTGAAAATTAAACACACACACACATACAAGAAAACCAGGCAGCAAAAGTACGAATAATTACAAAATATAAAATGTAAATATTAGAAACAAGACTTCCACAAATTTATTCTGACAGATACCAAATATTGAAAAGCATGCTAAGTACAATTTAAAAAATAAAAGCTGTAATTGAAACCAAAAGTAAGAAGTAATATCTATAAAAAAATAATAAGGTATGCTATAAAAAGAACCAAATTGAACTTTTTGGAATCCTTGATAAGATCCCCCCCCCGAAAGTAAAAATATCTTGGAGTTTTGATTGAGGGTACATTAAATTTATTGAAAATTTGTGGTGACTGCCATCTCAAATCTTCCCCCAGAGAAAGAAAAACTTCTTACTAGAGGGCTTTTTTGGTTAGTTTCATTCCAAGATACAATTTAGACCTTGGCATTATTGCTAATGGAATCCCTTTGTCATTGTGTTTCCTAATTGCTCATGTTTAGGAAAGCAATTGATTTCTTTAATGTTGCTATTCTATCATTATAATCTTATTTCTTTTAATACTTTAGCCATTGATTCTGTTTGTCAGTCAAACATCTAGAAGAAATGATCTTTTTTGCTCCTCCTTTCCAATACGTAACTCTTCTTTTTGTTTCTTGCACGGGCTAGGAAATCTATACAAGTATTGAACAATAGCACTGATAGTGGACATTTATATCTTTTTCCTAAAATCATGTGACTGTTTATAATTGTCAATTCATAAGTTTCAGGTTGGCAGAATGTTTCTGGTCCTAGGTTCAGCAAACCCAGGAGCCAAATGTCCAGTAGCCTGCCTTTGTAAATAAAGTTCCACTGGAATTCGGCCATACCCACTGACCTACATATTGCCTCTGGCTGCTTTCACACTACAGTGGTGGGCAGAGTTAAGTACAAATTGCAAAGCTAAATATATTTTACTGTCTGAATTTTTACAAAAAAGTTGACTGAATCTTGTTTCATGTATACATGTATACACACCTAGAGAGACCAATTCTATTAATATTATTATTATATGTAATATATAGCAATGAGAATTATATATATAATAATGTATATAATTTCTTTATAAATCTGCTATATAGCAGCTTTTAAACATTGGGAGCAAATAATACAACTTCTTCGTAAAACAAATATTAAGTATGACATACAAATAAATGTGTGAAAATAAATGACATTAAATATTGATCCCATTTTTTCTTTACTCTTCTTTTCTCTGAAAACAAATGTGGGTACACAAACAAAAATACCTTGAATCTAGCTTACAATTCTCTACAGAAAGAACTAAAAGTACTTTAATGAGAAAGGTAAGCGGTAAATGTCTGAGCTGTAGTAAGGATGAGAGAGGAACTTTTTCTCACCTCAGATTATCCACATTAACTTACTGAGAGGTGAAGTGCACACCTCTGAAGAGCCTCAGTGGGTCCAGGTGTTGACTTTAAAGTGATTGCTAATATTTCAGGATCACAATTAAGCACATAAAAATAACTGTCTCTTGGTTAGTACCTGTTAAGCCTCATAAAGAAAGTACTATCCTATGACATGTTTCTCAATTTCACATGTTTCTTGATTTTTTTGTTACACTAATTTTATAGTTCTGGCAGAGCAGGAAGTCTAACCAGTTTAATATTTTGACCGCGCTTCATAACTATCTGAATCAAGCATGTTTTAATATCTTTCTGTCAAAATAACAACTGATTTTCATTTAAATTATTTTTTAATATAAGGCGCAACATTAAATCAATTGAAGAAACAGTTGTGGCCTCCAGCTGTGTTATATTATTACATTTTTAACACATCAAATGATTGAAAAATGTAGAGCATCATTTTAAAGATGTTAATCACCATTGGCCTTTAGCAATGAATGGCTGTAGCTTTAAAGTCCCTCCTCCAAAAATGTTAAGCGCTCCTTAACAAACTCATGGCTCACTTATTTCATAAAAGGGATCTTTAATAATATATGTGTGTTATATCAACCAAATAGTTCACTTTAACTTTGCAGTTTTACCTTGGTTATCTTTTGTATTCCATTATCTCACAGCATATAATCTAAAGTGATAAAAGTCTTTGGTAGATTGCTAGGCAGTGTGACCCTTGGGAATGCCAGACTTCCTCACGAAATCCTGCCCTTAAGATAAAAAAAATAAAAAGTTTCCTTCGTTTTATGTTACATGTGAGTTTTGCTGCAATCTCTGACATTTACTCATGTGAAACAACTTGATCTGTTACATGATTTCTAAGTATAAGTGATAAAAAATTGTTATGCAGGTATACAAACAACACTGAAAGGGGCCAGCCCTGAGAGCAGCTGAGTGGACAGGCAGGGTCTCTCACCTGCACCACCCACAGAGCTTAGTACTTGCATGGAGGCTTTATCTCTACATCTCCACTAGGAGAGGGGCTTAGGCATGAGAATAAGAAGTGAAGCCCTTTGACCCCAAGAGGAGGTTGGAGTTCATTGCATCTTTCTGAGTCGCTGACCCAAACTTGATTTTGGAATCTGTTGGTCCATCAGGAATATTTGAGGTTTCAGAATAAGTCTGACCACAGCCCAATACACACAAGTTTTATATCTATACCTAGTTGTCTATATAGGAAGCCTGATAATTGTATTATTCATCTTGATTTTACTTTCTTACTGAGATATATATATATATAGATATAGATATAGATATAGATATATAGATATAGATATAGATATAGATATAGATATAGATATATAGATATAGATAGATAGATAGAGATATATATATACACATACATATAATATAATGTATATTATATAATTATATGTGTATTATATAATTATATAATATTATATAATATTAGAGTCTGCAACTGTGATTATAGATGTCTATTTTCTTTGAATTTATTAAGTTCTTAAACTTAACTATATCTTCCTATGGATTAATCTTTTATGTCATAAAGATAACTATATCTTTCCTATGGATTAATCTTTTATGTCATAAACATCTCTCCTTGTTCCATTAAATTTTTTAACTTCTATTTTCTTTTTTGTAATATTGATAGTTTCCCTCCTACTTCATTGTGCCATTAGTTGTATGATTAATCATACTTCTCTTTATTTCCAAGTTTTGGGCACATTTTGGTTTTAGATGTGCTTTTCATAAATTGCTGGATTTTATGTTTATTTCTCCCAATCTTTGTATAATGATAATAAAAGAAACAGCTGACATTATTGTTCTCTTACCATGGCCAGGAACTGTTCTAAGTACTTTCAGTGTAGTAAAAGACTGAATCCCCAGAACAATTTTAAAAGACAGTTATTAATCTCACTTTATACATTGGACAACCTTTGTCCATATGGTGGAGAAGGTACTCACATTCAGCCATCTGGCTTGAGAGCCCACACTTTAAGCCCACTGTGCTCCTTCATGTTTGGGGGTGTTTTTATTTTTCCATGTACATTTAATAAAGAGTGAGAGAAGACATATTAGGGAATATCGATGTCATAGCATCCTAATTGATACAATTTCTTAAAATGTATTTACCTACACACTATGGCATAGGAGTTTAGGCCCTTTTCATGGAACTTACTACAGTCCATCGGGAGGTTAGAGCCAGAAAACATACCTAAAACAACAAAGAAAGCTTTGAGACATTTCAGAATTGACTGCTGAATTATTTCACATACTTGTAGGCATGCTATTGAACTCAAAGGAAATGGAAGGCGTCATGAATTGCTTTATTTTACATAATTTGAAAAGTAGCCATATATTTACTCAACTTATAGTTAACCTAATACACATCTTTCCTTGCTATGTTAAGTACTTAATTTTTTTCAGTAGAATAATTTAGAAATATATATGCGTTCATATATCTAGAAATATGCAGAGATATGGAGGAGAAGCTGACACAATTTCTTTTTTCTTAGCAGCTACTATGATCTAAACATATATGTGGATTTGTTTAGTCATCACAACTATTCTGCTGGTAGAAGGAGTAAAAGAAGATAGAACAAATAGTTATTAACCACTTTTGTGCCAGGCAATCTCTTTTTCATTCATTCATGCACTCATAAATGTATGTATATATGAATGCCTTTGTTTAATTAATACTCCTGAGTCCCCCACTATGTGTCTGGCAATATTATAGATACAATGGAAATGTGTAGACGAACAAAACAGTTAACAACCATAGACGCTATATTATGTTATGGGAACAGATAGTAGTAGACAATTTAATCCTTACAACCAACAGAAATATCCCCAATTAGTAAGTGATAAAACATATATTCATCAGTCTTAGGACTCAGCATCTGAGTAGTAACTGGTAAGTCACCAAGATACACAGTTTCTCCAACTTTGAAGATGATGATCTTTTCATTACATTCCATAGAAGGTGAGGAAGCCTTTTATATATTGTTATGCGATATACACATTTGGGTGGTAAACATCATTTTTACTTTCTGAATAATTTACAGAATCATCCAATATTAGCTCAAATAATTTTATAAAATATTTGCTTGATTAAATATTTAAATGATCAAAATAACCAACCTTCATTCCTATTTTTAAATACATGGCTACTTATTTTTCCCCCTCTGGAATTTATTTATTGTCATGTGCATGTCACACACACACACACAAAAGCCAAAGATACTAAATTCTGCTGTGTCTTTCAGTCCTGTGGCAAGGCAACTTTCAGCACCTGTATTAACCAATACTCATCTCCACTATTCATTTCAGTGACCTCAAAATATTTTGCTTTGTTTACACTAACAATATAGAAAGAATGATAATGCTTTTTTTCAATTATTGTTGCAGAAAGTACTATAATGAAATTCATTTTGGTTCCAACACCCTTGATCAAAAGAAAAAAACACTGAATTGTAGAACCTAAGTAGAGAGAGCCTCATTCATTTAAAAAAAAGATCACAAGAGGCCAGAGGGAAGGATGACTGGAGTTACTGAGCCTGAGAAGTCTGCAGGCAGTACTGAAGCACCATGTCCTCAGGTGAGAGCCCTCACCAGCCTATCAATAAATTCATCTCCTCAATGGTAAACTGTCCAGAGACTTCTATTTAAGTATAATGTGCATTAAAAATACCCCATGTGAAGTTATAGTTTCCTGGAGGCTTTTCAAACTAAATAGCAGATGTTCTATTCCAATCAGAAAATTCTTAGTCTACATAGAATTATGTCAAAGGTAAGAAAGGTAAGAAAGTCGAAGGCATACTCCTGATGACAACTACCCAACGATCACCTCCAGCAAATCCAACTTTGTTCTCAAAACCTGAAGCCAACTGTCCGGTGGCCCTTTAGAGATGCCAAGCCCGTTTAAATCACCATGCAGTTTAAACTGAGTGCAATACATTTTCTAAGGAATGACAAGCATCTCTCTGGAATGAAAGATGAGCATAGCAAACTCTATACATTAATGTTTCTTTTACAACTAGCCCACTTTTATTTGGAACGTTGAGGGACACACCCAGAATTACAGATGAAGAATCTATGAGGAGCATGAGCTGACGAAACTTTTATCTGTTATTTTCGTTGTGTTGTAAAGAGCACACCATCTATAAAATGATTTTAAAGTCCTTTCTTTGATTATTATAGTTATAGGTCTAATGTTCAACTCTTCACCATCTGGTAATCTTTAGCTACTTTTTGTTTAAAGCCTAATGCACAAAAAGGATTGTAATGCAACCAAAACAACATTGTCTTTTAGTTTTAAACCAAAACTGGAAAATTAGTAATTTACGTATATATTAATTTTAATGAAAACTATCACGTAGTCAGAAAATGATAAAGACCATTACAATATATACCATATACTCAGTTCTCATATGTAGCAAATTCCTTCAAAAATGTTTTGAAATCAAACATGGCAGATATTTTTAAGACCCTTTTATTTTTTTTTAAGTATTTATTTAGGGGCACCTGGGTGGCTCTGTCAGTTAAGCATTGGACTATTGGTTTTCGCTCAGGTCATGATCTCACGATTCATGAGTTTGAGTCCCACATTGGGCTCTGTGGGCTCTGACATCACGGAGCACTGCTGGGGATTCTTTCTCTCCCTCTTTCTATGCCCCTTCCCTGCTTGCACATGCTTTCTCTCTCTCTCTCTCTCTCTCTCTCTCTCTCTCTCTCTCTCTCTCTCAAAATAAATAAATAAATTTTATTTTATTATTTAGAGAGAGAACACGTGTGAGCAGGGTAGGGGCAGAGAGAAAATTCCAAGCACAGAGGCTGACACTGAGCTCGATTCCATGAATCATGACCTGAGCTGAAATCAAGAGTCAGACCCTTAACCAACTGAGCCACCTAGGCTCCCCTTTTAAGACACTTTTATATTTTCTTCAGATCCAAATACTCTTCCACCACTATTATAAAAGTGCTATGTGTCTTTGCAGTAAATGTTTTCATAGTATTTTACATTTGCATATATCATAAATAATATTTATTGTTGTTTTGCCTGACATTAAATCTACATTAAATCTATCATGCTCTATATATCATTCTGGATCTTTCCTATTTATTCCAACATAAGATATTTGCTATTTATTATTTAGTTGAGCTGCTCTGTGGTTTTATACCCTATGAATATAGCATGATACACAATAGGTCCTCCTGCTGGTAAACATTTATATTGATCAGGCTGTTTGTGATTGCAAATAATTCTACAATTATATCATGGTCTCCTTGTGCATATAAAAAGGTTCTCTGGATGGTATTCTGACGTGACATTTCTGTTTAGCTGCAAATTGACTTGATACTACAGAAATTTTCTCCAAATGGATTGTCCACTGTAAACTGGTATCAGTTTCTGGAGTTTCCATTTTCCTAAATCCTTGCCCATTTTTGGATTGGTCTTTAATTTTTCCATATCACTTTTAGAGTTAAATTGTTAAGTTCCATGGAAATTTTTGTTGGGCTTTGATTAAAATGGCATTGAATGTTTGTACTCAATTGTGAGAAAGTGACATTTTTATAGTTTTGAGACTTTGTATCCAAGTATGTGTGTCTCATTAGTTATTCTTCCATGTCCTTCACTACTATATTGAAATTTCTTCATAAGCTTATTGCATATACATTTTTATTACATCCTAAGCAACTGTAGTTTATAACTTATATAAATATTATATATATTAAATTTCTATTTGAAAATTGACATTATAATTGTTGAATTTTTCTAGCTATATTTCTGAACTCTCTTTTTAGTTATAATTGTGTATAATCTCATACTTTCTATGCAAACAATCCTAGTATTTAATTTACAAGTTACAATATTTTATATTTTTGCAATCATTGTACGTTTAAGTCTTTTTTCTATTTAATAATAGAATCTCAAGTTGCATAATAGTGGTGACATCATTTCTGGGTTTTTTTTTTCTTGTTTTAAAATGTACACAAGACCTAATATCTTATCATTAGGCATGATTTTTTTAAGGGGATGATCAGTAGATACTTTTGTTACAGAAGTTTTCTTCTATTCATAGTTTAATAAAAATTTTTCTTTTTAATTATGAGTATGAATCCTACTGAATATTATTTCTTCTTCCACCAAATTAAGTTTTATACATTACTATGCAAAAATAATAAATTATATTTTAGAAAATGAGTTTTGAATCTTACTGAATACCGTTTTCCCCCATAAAATTAGGTTTTTAATCCATTGCTTTGTTAATACAGTTTAATTATATTGTGGGATTTATTAGGCTTTTATTCTTCACTATGTTAACAGAATGAATTGCATTAGTAGATTCTGAGACAGACCCAATTCATTCCACCATTCCACCTATTTTTAATAAAGTACAGTGCGAATTGAGTTTGTAAATAATTTATTTTAGGAATTTGTTATCTAAATATTGATACATTTTATTTGATTATACTTTTCTTAGGTTTTCCTTGTGCAGTTATTAAGGTTATCTACCCTCACACAATAATTTAGATAAGTTTCCTATCCTTTCTAGTCTGGAACCACTTGTATTGGAAAGGAATGTATGCTTTTAAAGGTTTATAAAAACTGATGTATGAAATGATCTGGGCCAGGTATATAATTGGGGTATAAGAGTCTCTTCTTGACAGTGGAGTTAATTTATTTTTGTTGTTTTATTCCTTTTTTTTTTAAGGCCTTACCTTATTCCTTTTTTTTTTGAAGACCTCCTTACCTCCTTGTTGAAGGTCAGTGTCACAGGCCCCATCACGGCTTCCTTTTTTTTTCTGTTTCTTTCTGTCGATCCTAGTAATACATTTCTTTAGTCAAAAAATTGCTATCCTTGAGACACTCTCCTGGTTTGCGCTATCGTTCCACTGCCTCCCCATCACTCCAGGACTTCCCCTTATGATCCTCCTGAAAATCATCCCTCCTTATGTCCTTGTTGAAGGCCAGTGTCACGGGTTCCTCCGTGTTAATTTATCCCTAATATTTTAGAAGCCATCCTAAAGTAGCTAGATTCAGGGAGTTAATAGTTTTGAAGCTTTTGTGAGACTGAATGTCTATTCTGTTCTCTCCCTGGAGAGATGATTTGGGTATAAAATTCTAGTTTGAAAATACCTTCTCAAACTTTTGAAGGAGTTTCTTATATTTTCATTTCACTGTTACTTCTACAAAGCTCACTGATATTCTTACTTTCTCTTCTTTATATGTAACATCTCTTTTGCCCCTCTCTGAAACCTTGATGTTCTAAACAAGGGTTTATTGCAGGTAGGGCTTTTGCACTCATTGGGATAAGCACTTTGTGGACCCTTTTGGATTTGAACTATAGTTCTTCAATTCTGGGACATTTTCTGTGATCATGGTTCATCACTCTTCTCCTTTGTTTTCTCTGCTTTTACCTGAATGCTTATTTATAGTATATTGGACCTCTTAATTTGATTTGCCTAATTAAAACATTTTTTTTCTTTACATAATATTCATCTCTTCATCTTTTGGCATTGCCTCCTGAAATATTTCACTAGCTTTTCCTTACCTTCCTATTTTACTTTTTTATGTCATTTCTCTTTTTTATTCTTCTCAATAGCTTGTTCTTTTTATATAAATGTTCCCTTTTTAAAAGGCATCCTACTCTTTTTCATCTATGAAATATATTTTTATACCTCAGTATATTAAAGTATATATTAATATTTTCTTCTGTCTCCCATGTATTTCTATTTTTTCAAACTTTCTCAATATCAGTTTTGTTTGGGCCCCTATCTTTCATGTTAGTGACGGTTCAAATGCCACAAATGCCTGGTGGATTCTTTGGTGGGGTGAGAGAGTTAAGGTAAAAGGGGTTATGGTTTTAGAAAACTAACTGCCACTACTCTATAAAACAAACTGAGAAATTTTGACTTTTATCTAATTTCCCATTGACAATGCCCACATGTGAATGTGCTCATGACAGTATTAGTTTGGAAGGTGTATCTAATATTTCAGAAAGATTCACAGAAATTTGGTTTAGCTACACACGTCACTAAAGCATCATGTTGTTTTGTCTTATGCCATAATTATAGCTACTCAGTGAAGTTATACTAGCCAGCTCCTATTGCTAAGACATTTTCAATATGATTAGTCATTGATTACTAACTGCAGGCTCTATTTCATAAATTAAATATTTCAAAATGCCCAATCCTTACAGAAAGAAAAACAAATAAGCATTTGATGGTAAAATAATTGGCAACATATCAGAGACTGTTAGAGTCTTAATACTCTCTGTTATTTA
This sequence comes from Panthera uncia, assembly GCF_023721935.1. Taxonomy (NCBI): domain Eukaryota; kingdom Metazoa; phylum Chordata; class Mammalia; order Carnivora; family Felidae; genus Panthera; species Panthera uncia. Next base: position 96,218,826 of record NW_026057578.1, read on the forward strand.
CACCTTAGTGAATACTGTGTAATGGTGGGATTCTGGACTGTGGAAACAGGCTGGAGGGAGTCATTTTACACAGTCTGACTAACTTTGCTGTGTTCCATGGCTGAAGTCATCCATCATAACCTGGCCAACTACAGGGGTGTCAAAATGGAGAACACAGGAGATAACATGATTATACATAGCATGATTGTGTTAAAAGATCATGCTTTCTTTTTTACAAGTCATTGCTGAGCTTAAACTTTGAATCTGTAAAAGGGAAAGAACTTGATATTTTATATTTGATGACTTTTAATAAAATAACATTTTTACAGATGCTTTCAGATAATACATGGTAATGGTAGAAAAATGTCAAAAATAAAAAAATAGGAGGGAAGAAAATAGAATCTCCGATGACCAAGATGTAACTACTGTGAAACTACTGGTATATTTCTCTCAGGCCTGTCACCATGAGAATATTGTATAAATGAAGGTACATGTTTATTGTTTCATTTAACAAATATTTGTGGAGTGTAAATCCTAGGCCAGGCACTGTTCTAGATATTTGGGAGACATGAAGACCAAACTTTAGATAGTATTGTCAGAGATGGGTGCTGGGTGGCTCAGTCAGTTAAGTGTCCAACTTCGGCTCAGGTCATGATCTCACAGTTCAGGAGTTTGAGCCCCACATTGGGCTCTCTGCTGTTAGCACAGAGCCTGCTTCAGAAACTCTGTCCCCCTCTCTTTGCCCCTCCCCAACTTGTTCTCTCTCTCTCTCAAAATAAATAAACTTTAAAAAGACTAGATAGCATTGTCAGAGAAGTACTCAATGAGAATATAATTGTGTATTAATCATTGATAATGGATTTGATTTGATATAAATCACATAATTGGTTTGAAGTGCTCAGTGATGTTTCCTTGCTATGGAAGGGACTGACTTCTGCTTCTGTCAGGCTATTAACATAGGGACACATTGCCTCAGTGCATCTCATGAACTAAGCTGATTTTACCAAGGGGTTTAGTTTCTGTTAGGGCTTCTCAAGCTTCAGTTTGCTGATACCTTCATTGTCATTCTTCAAAGGCTTCTAACTAGGGACTGGAAGGTTTACAAAAAATACTTCTAGGTGGATCCTGAACTGTAAATTGTGTCCCTTTAGCCCACAAGTCTGCTCAGCCTCAGCCTCTCAGTCACAACTTGTGTACCAACAAATATTCAAAAGGAAGAGCAGCATGGAGTAGCAGATTCATTTGTCTATACTTTTTAAGGGAGATCTTAGGCCCCATAAGTTCTCAGTACATTGGTAGCTTCTTAATTCCTTTGATCAAATTCCATTTTTTTCCTTTTTTTTCCTATTTATTTTGTGCTTGAAGATTGAATCACACCAAACTAATCTGCCATCACCAGAGGTAGAAATAAATCCTCCTTTCTCCTCTATAACTTTATTCTGTCCTGCTATTATGACTGCCTTTCCCTCTTCTTAAGTCACACATGTCCTGCCTTTTGGGGAACTTAAATATCTATGCGGTTGCAAAACATAGTCTTATGGCATGAGATGTGGGAACAGAAGTAAGGATCTAGGGAATTTAAATTACTCTTATCAACTCTTACCCTTCACTATACCATTTGTAGAACCAGATAGGTCTGAAGCTTTGAAGGTGTGTAGTTTGAATTGGAGTACGTATCCCTATTTCCCTTGGAGGGGCTTGGCTTTGTTTTCATCTCTTTCAGTTGCTATGTTGGGTTCCACTTTCTCTTGCCTTTTGTTCTCAATATATTGTAATTCTGGTTTAGGGCTATCTCCTAGTCTCATCCAACGTGGAGCATGTGTTTCTGTTGTGCGTTAGCCTTGATTTTATGTGATTGTCAAGGTCAGAAGTGACTAAAAGGGATTTATTCTGCTAGTTTAACAATGAAATGTCCAAAACATGTAATGCTTATTTATACACATGAATGAAAGACTAAAGTGATGAGTTTTTCTTAGCACATGAGAAGTCTTCTTTTCACTATTAACTAAGCCTATTACCTGAATGAGAGAATTGACTGTGAACTCTGGTTTTTTGTGAGTTGGACCTAAGAAGACATGACAATGAAATGTAATGTGTTATCCTGGATGGGATGTTGTAACAGAAAAATGATACTAGATAAAAACTAAAGGAATTTTAAAATATGGACTCTAGTTAATAATAATACATAAACCTCTTTGACCTTGGCCGCAGCAGCTTCTTACTCAACATGTCACTGGAGGCAAGAGAAACAAAAGCAAAAATGAACTATTGGGACCTCATCAAAATAAAAAGCTTCTGCACAGTGAAGGAAACAATCAGCAAAACTAAAAGGCAGCCAACAGAATGGGAGAAGATATTTGCAAACGACATATCAGATAAAGGGTTAGTATCTAAAATCTATAAAGAATTTCTCAAACTCAACACGCAAAAAACAAATAGTCCAGTGAAGAAATGGGCAAAAGACATGAATAGACACTTCTCCAAAGAAGACATCCAGATGGCCAACTGACATATGAAAAAATGTTCAACATCACTCATCATCAGGGAAATACGCATCCAAACCACAATGAGATACCACCTCACACCTGTCAGAATAGCTAACGATAACAATGCAGGCAACAACAGATGTTGGCAAGGATGTGGAAAAAGAGGATCTCTTTTGCACTGCTAGCGGGAATGCAAACTGGTGCAGCCACTCTGGAAAACAATATGGAGGCTCCCCAAAAAATTAGAAACAGAACTACCCTACAACCCAGCAACTGCACCACTAGGTATTTATCCAAGGGATACAGGAGTGCTGTTTCGAAAGGGCATATGCACCCCAATGTTTATAGCAGCACTATCACCAATAGCCAAAGTATGGCAAGAGCTCAAATGTCCATCGATGGATGACTGAATAAAGGAGATGTGGTATGTATATACAATAGAGTATTACTCAGCAATCAAAAAGAATGAAATCTTGCCATTTGCAACTACGTGGATAGAACTAGAGGGTATTATGCTAAGCAAAATTAGAGAAAGACAAATATCATATGAGTCATATGATATGAGTCACTCATATGATGACTTTAAGATACAAAACAGATGAACATAAGGAAAGAGAAGCAAAAATAATATAAAAACAGGGAGGTGGATAAAACATAAGAGACTCTTAAATATGGAGAACAAAAAGAAGATTACTGGAAGGGTTGTGGGAGGGGGGATGGGCTAAATGGGCAAGGGGCATTAAGGAATCTACTCCTGAAATCACTGTTGCACTAAAAGTTGGATGTAAATTTTAAAAATTAATTAAATAGAAATTAAAAAATAATAATACATAAATATTGGTTCACTAAATGTTAACAAATGTACTAAATAATAGGATAAACTGGGTGAGAAGCATAAAGGAGCTCTCGATACTACATTCTCAATTTTTCTGCACATCGAAAACTGTTCATAGCTATAAAATCCATTTTGTAGATATAGGCAAAAGATATAGGCATTTTACCCCCAAAAATATATGGATAACAATTAAGCACCTGAAAAAGTGCTCATTATCACCGATTATTAGGAAAATGCTAATTGAAATCACAGTAATGATTTGCATCACTTTGCATGCCTGTCAGAATGGCAAAGAGACACAGAAAGAGAAGGGGAAAAAAGAGAGAAAAGGAAAGGAAAGGGGAAAAAACTTGATAGTAACAAAAACTGGAGACTTGGTGGAGCAGTTGGAACTTTCATACACTGTTGGTGAGAAGGCAAAATGGCACAGCCACTATGGCTGTTTGCAGTTTCCTATAAAATTAAAAATACATTTACCATATGATTCAGCTGTGAATTCTAGCTTTTGACCCAAAATACATGAAAACTGATGTTCACACAGAAACGTATATGTAAGGTTTTATTGCAGCTTTATACATAATTGGTAAAATTAAATCCAACCTACATGCCCTTCAGTTGGTAATAGATAAATGATAATATGTCCATATGAAGAAACACTACTCAGCAGGAGAAGGAAGCCACTACTGATACACACATCAACGTGGGTGACTCTTAAATGACTCTTACATCTTACTAAATGATGTAAGACAACTCCAAAGACGGCATACTGTGGAGAGACAGATTGACTACAGAGGAGCATCACAAGATAGCGTTTGGAGGGTGACGGAACAGTTCTGCATCATCTTGATTGTGTGTTAGTAATTGCATAAGTCTAAGCAGTTGCCAAACTTTATAGAACTATATACCAAGCAGAGTATTTACATTATGCAAAGTAAAAACTAAAAAGCAAGGAAAATAAAACATTGGACTTTTGCAATTCTCATAAAAAGTTCCCATTTGTTCTATGCAGAAATGAGCACAATTTAGAAATAGAATGACCCTGATAGGAAAAAATCAATAAGCCCCTGAATACTACATTTCCTTGAAATATAACACTCTTTTCTCTTCTTTCTAACATAGTGATGGACTGTGTACATGTTATGAATTCATAACATTGCATATTTTATTAAATTACTCTTTTAATATCTGGACTTGTGAAAATTCACACCACAAACACCTCTTGTTGATGTTTCTATTCTTAAGCAAATTAAAATATCTTTATCAATTTATATCTTTATCAATAAATATCAATTTATTTACTAACTTCTGCAAGTATAAATGCATTCTCCTGACACTCCTGAGTCTGCTCACATTAAAACATATGTGTGAGTTAATACTGCATTGTGTTCATTTTTTCTCATTCTAATTTTTTCTATAGGTATTTCTCCCTAAGCTGATATAGAAACAATATTTAATGTCTTCTTCTTTCAAAAAAATAATAGTGATGGGTTATCCCAATCCTGCAAATTGTGCCATTGACAACTTCTCTGAATTTCAATCCCTTTCCAAATGCAAAAACCTTGAAAATCCAATTAGAACTAGAGATGATGCTACATTGATCTCAATTATGAGAGGTAAAACTTTAATCAGACTTTTAAATTAACCAGAAAATGAGACCTAGTGAACTTAGAAATCACTCAGTTTATCAAGGAAGATAGAGATTTATTACTTATCTACCTATTTCTAATTGTCATAAGGTAATTGGGATGGGTGAGAAGAACCCTAATTGATTCTTAGATTCTTTACTAGGTCCTGAAGAACTTTCTCCCTTCTTGCCTGCTTCTCTGGATTCTATAATTCTCAGTGGGACTGTAGATACTTCTAGAGTATGTACCAGTGCCAGTGAATGCTGGCTGTGCGCCAGAGCTGGATAGTCATTTAAAACACTTCTTTCCCCTCTTTTTCCTTGTCAAGTGAACTCAAATTTTAGGTAGTTCCCTAGCTAAGTTCCCTAGTTCCCTAGACGGCATTCCCCAGCCTCCTTCTTAGTTAGTCAGGGACTAGGGACTAATTTATGATAATTAAATGTAAGTTAGATTCCTCAGGGAAGCTGTTTTCAAGAGACTGGCAATCCCTTTCTCTGTTCTTTCTCCTTCCTGATGGCTGGATTCAGGACTAGAGCTAAAATAGCCATATGCGATTATGAGTAGGAAGCCCAAGCAAAAGATGACAGGCCAATAAATTAAGTGTTCATCAAATTTTTTTCCATAGAAGCCCAGATGTTTCTGGTTTTGCAGTTATACTGCCTCTGTATCTCTTCAGTTCTGCTGTGAATGCCTAAATCCCTATAGAGAATATGTAAATGAATGGGAATGGCTACATACCAATAAAACTTGATTCACATGAAACTGCAGACGATAGTTTCTTGACCTCTGAAATAGAATAAATCTGATTGCTAAAATGGTAGAAATATTATTTTTTCAGCCATGTGGAATTTGGCATTTCCTCAAAAAGTAAAACAGAATTACCTCACGACCCAGCAATTCTCCCTCCAGGAATATACCCAAAGAATCTGAAGCAGATTCAAACAAATATTTGTACACATTGTACACATTGATAAATAAAATGTGGTATTACATACAATGGAATATTATCCAGCCACAAAAGGAATGAAGTACTCTTACATGCTACCATGTGTATTAAGCTCCAAAATAGTACTTTAAGTGAAAGAAGCTAGACACAAAAGTTCACATATATAAATTCATTCATATGAATATCCAGAATAGGTAAACATAGAAAACAAAAGCAGATTGGTGATTTCCAGGGTTGGGGAGAGGGGAGAATGGAGATTAAATGTTTAATTAATATGGAGCTTTAGTTTGGAGAGATGGAAATGTTTTAGAACTAGACAGAGGTGATTGTTGAGTAACATGGTGAATGGATTAAATTCCACAGATTCGTCCACTTTTAAATTAACTTTAATGAAAAACTTGAAAATTAATTTTAATTTACTTTAAAGTTAGCTATTTTAAGTGGTTAATTTGATATAATGTGAATTTTACCTCAATTAAAAAAATAAAACAAAAAGAATGAATTCTAACTAATACACTTCTCTTTATTTACATGGCCACTAAGTGTTCTCAGATTAGAGTTGCTTAATTATGTTTCATTAATTAAAACCAGGATATTTCATGTAACTATGTTTTGTGCATGTTGGTTCCTGACTCTGCAATATCTTATCTTCCAGGTAGGCCTAGAAGATATCTATTCTTCACTATCCAGCTCAACAATGACTAATGAATGCCACACGCATGCTTGCAACAAGTGTAACCTCCTTACTTCAGGTAAATTATATGGTTCCTCCTTGTCACATTGTGCTGTCATTACCTTTTCACATGGTCTCTCTGACATTAAAATGGGGACCCACAATAGCAAGAAGGATGGATTTATAAATCTGTATATTGCCAACATCTGTGTTGCTGGATGATAGTAGAAGTTGCATAATATCTGCTGAACTGATGACTGAAGCCACGCACTCATGTACTTTTTTGGTATTTTGTTATGTACTAAACTATATAAAAGGAAACCTGGGTGCTAGCAGTTGCTTCTAGGACTAGTCTGAGAAAAGAGCCCTAAAATAGGATTCTGCAGCTGTCCAGTTGACAAGAAAAACTCTATCACTAGTGGTAAGTCCACTACAAGTAGCCCATGGCTAGTAAAAATTGTCATAATTTCCCAAATGATTAGAGGGTTCCAAGGAAGTAGTCTGTTGCAGCACAGTGTAGATACAGTGGAGAAAGACAATGAAAGGCTGAGGGTGCTTGATCACAGATCTAAGGCTAGATGTGAAAGTCAGAAGGACTTCTAGGCAGAACATAAAGAACCTCATAATTTGAAATCATGGATCAGAAAAAACTAAGACCTTGAGCTGAATTATAAGGGCAAGAGAATGTTAGAGAAGACTGAATTATTCACTCCGGCAAGTCTGATATGCCACAGGACTATGGCTGGATAGGAGTGAAACCCTGAGATTCAAATGGGTGGGAAAACCTCTGGGTTGATGCACTAAAGAACCGTGAGACTCACCTGAACCCCCAGGAGACTTCTGCAGTGTCTCATTTGTCCCTGCCAAAGACTAGACCCTCACTCTTGCCTGAAGATGGAGTGTATGCACCCCTTAAGATAAAACCCGCCTTCCCTCCTGGCCTCCAGACTGATAGATTAGATACTAACAAGACCCAGTTGGAGACATTCTATACCTGCTAAAGGGAAATAGGAAAGTGCCTCCTGAATGAGCTGCAGGAACTAGTTAATAAGTACTTAGGAGAGCCAAGAGAGAATGCATGGGACTGGGTCCAGCAAGCGAGGAATGAGAGGGAGAACAAAAGTTGGTTAAACGAGAGACTGTTGACATGGTAACATTATATTATGGTATACATTTAACATCCAGATAGGGACCCTGAGAGTTGGTGACAAAAGTGCCTCTATGCCTAAAGTGCTAGCAACTTATTGAAAATCTACTTTCAGGGAAGGGTAATTCCAGGACCTCTGTCATCAAAGATGGAGGAGGAGATTAAGAGGCTCAGAGAAGTGACATGCTAGAGTGACAACACTCCATGTAGCCAGAAAACCCACTCCATTTTCTAACGTGGCCAGATTGCACTGCTAGGGTACCAGCATCACTGAGAAGCACAGTGGTGGTGGTCCTCTGTAAACCAGGGCTGATGTCGGGAGATGCAATTACAGAAATGGGTTCATTGATGGCAACGGGATTGAGACATTTCCATGATAATAGAAGCCAGATGGCAGTCTTAATCATCACTACAAAATCTCTGGCATTTGAGATAATTGCATTTTGAGAGAAGTCCAAACTTGGCTCAAAGAGACTATTGATTTCTCAGTCCCCAAGGTGCCAAACTGACACCAACAAGAAGTGTTGTGATAGAAATATTTCAATCTATTTAAGGGTAATTCTCCCCATTGGCCCATCTCAGATGTAACTGTGGAGAATAATAGACATTAGATACCCTCACTGGGGGCCTACTAAGATTATCACAATGGACTCTGCTTTACCACCGGAACAGGGAATCCTTGTTATAGCTCTCTAAGGATATGGTGTGTGTTAGAGATTGTTAAAGTCTTAAACTCTTTACCCTTTTTTGAAATAAGTTTTTTTTTTCCTTTTTAATCATGGTTGCTTTCATTTCCCATCTGGTCTAGACAAAGGAAAATGAACGATGCACATCACTTAAAGGTCTTGGAGCACAGAAATTGATATCGTCTCTTTGAACAGATAAGGTGAGTAGACTTTTAGTAATAGTAATGTAAAAATGTAAAAAAGTAATGATATCATGTTAGATGTGTTATTTTTTAATGTGTCTTAGGGAAACATGGGTCTGCAATCTTTGTGTTACCAAAGCATGGAATGTAGTGGAAAACTTACTGTTTTCTGTCTGGTATGCTTTTGACCTTCTTCTAATAACAGTGTCTTGATTTTCTGCTGCAGAATGACCATTGCCTCACTTTAATTTCCTGGGTTATAGATGGGTACATCCTGTTCCCATACCCAAAGCTGTGTGTGATAGAGATTTGACTATTCTCTGTGTATTGTGAGTATGTGTCCTGAGTGAAAATATAGGATCTTAGTAAAGGACTGTTTTTACTGGGCCCATTAGGGAAATAGCTTTAATTTTTTTAATGTTTTTATTTACTTTTGAGAGAGAGAGAGCGAGTGGGAGAGGGGCAGAGAGAGAGAGAGAGGGAGATACAGAACCCAAAGCAGGCTCCAGGCTCTGATCTGTCAGCACAGAGTCCATCGCGGGGCTGGAACTCATGAACCATGAGATCATGACCTGAGCCGAGGTCGGACGCTCAACTGACTGAGACACCCAGGCGCCCTGAGAAATAGCTTTTAACTGTGGTTGCTGAGGAGCATCATTTGAGGAGAATCTGCTTAAGAATTAAGACTTCAAGACAAAGCCCAGAGAAGGAGATGAGAAGCCCTATATCCTTAAGGCATTATTTGAGCATCTAGACCCAGCTGTGACTGCAGTTAGTCTTTTCTGGACTTAAAAGTAAGGCTAGCCAATGAATTTTCTATTTAGTTTAAGCTGTTTTGTGATGGGTTACAGTAAATTGCAACCAGAGTCTTGACCATCATGCTATCTCGTCTTTATTTCTTCTACTCCAAATTTTTCAATTATACCGAATACATATAGGAGATAGTTCTTAACAGTACTTCATTTTTTCAGAGATTTAAAAAAGTAGATGTGTATTCTTCTGCATTGTTAGAGTCAATATTGTGCTCTTTGAATCCAGATTCTTTTTCCCCCCATAAGCTGCTTTCATTTTCCTCTTGCTCTCCCACTCTGTCTCACTTTCTCAAATGATTTTTTAATTGGATCAATGGTTCCTGAGCAAATAAGGTGGCTTAAATTCTCCTGGAATGTCGTCCCTTTCCATTTGGTTGCTATAAAAATCACTCTTCTCACATCTCAAATAGGGAGGCCGGTTGACAAATTGAAATAAGCAATTCAGTGATTCAGTAGCCTAGGGGAAGTAACGAGAAAGCCAGGTCCTTGGTAATGCCAGAAATAACACTTTCACGATAGTTTCTTCTCTGTCTTTGATTTAAAACCTGCACTTGAAGACAAATATTTATATCCAACTTTGGATTTGGGCTCAGTCTATGCCAAGTACACATTTTGGCAATGCCAAGAGGTTCCCACTACTGCTGCCCACCTGTTCAGTGACTGTTTTCAGCTACATTGACTGGTCTCTACTTCCTTCACTCACCACAGAAAACCTCAGTTCTTCCAATGGTATTACTCTCTAATGTTGCTAAACTATTGCCACACTGACCTGTTAGAGTACTAGGATCTGTCTAGGATCTAGACACTTTTCTGCTTGTGTCTTTATTTCTTACATTTTGAAGAGGAATGCACCAAACCGGGACCCTTTCCTTTAATTCCTGGTAACCTGTGTTTTTGTCACTGTCAGCACTTGGTCTCTTCTTTCAATAGTATCCCATTAACATTACATTTAATATAGGAAATACTTCAAATTTGTTGCGTGTGGAAAGCATCTTTCCCAAATGTAATTCTTAACACAGTTTTAGGACACATCTTCTCCATTTATAAATTTGGTTTTTCAGTTTGGAAGGTGAGACCACCAGGTGGGTATATTTTAAAGGTTGTATTCATGTTCTTACCATACCTAGAAGTTCCAGTTCATAAATAGAAAAGTATTGAGAACTAAGGAAGAACAACATTTTCTGAATTCGCTCATATTTAGTAATGCAGAATGATTTTTTATTCAATTGGCCACCCTGGTCTGTTATTTAAATTGACTCTCTGATTTAGGCTTTCACTTTTAATCTTGTTGAAATAATGTTAGTCTTGGTTTGTCTCACCTACAAACTATTATCACTTCCTCCAAATTGTTCCTGATACAAAATTGTGTCCTAATGTCCCTGACAGAATAGCTTCAGTAAATACACCTTTTGTCAATACAGGTGCCTTTCTCAAATATCTTCAGTGATTCCCTCTCATCTATAGAACACACACCTGCTAAAACATTGTATTAACTTGTCTAAAACTCTTCTAAGTTTTTTTTGTATGAAATAAAATTCTTAAAATATTACAAAATTGTATCCTTCCAATAATTGAAAGATAAGAAGGGACTTAGTATGCTGAAATCCCAGGTGGAATTTGGATACCAAAAACTTTCACAGAATGCATCCAACTTTCTCCCAGTGGGTTGTATGTTTTCTCTATAAACTATCTCTTAGATTCTTGACCCTGTGCTTTTGAGAATAATAATGTTTTATTTAGTCTTCAGTTTCCCCAGCTGCAAAATGACACAATACTCCCTTTCTGTCAATTGCTCTTTTCTTTCAACACTCAACACTTAGTTTAAATATCTACTATTTTGTCAAGGCTTTGGTTCTCCCACCCCAAGAAGGATTGGAAGAGCTATTATCCCTCCTGTTACACTGTAACACTCTGTCTTTAACTCCATTACACTACGTATCACATTGTAGAGTTATTGTTGATTTACTTGCCTGACTTTGCCCCCATGACTCAATACAGGGAAAATGTCTTTTATCTCTATGTCCATTCTAAATATTAGAGTTCCTAGTAATAGGCATATGTTGAATAAAGACCAAAAGAAAGAAATTAAATAATGTTTGTATATGCAGTCTGATAAGTAAGACTTAATGAAAGTGAATGTAAAGAGTGAAACAATATAATTTTGAACTATCCTGAAAAAAATACAAATTTAAATCCTGACACAGTCTCTATCATATTCTTGACTATTGAACAGTATTGAACAATAGGTTCATCTAAACTGAAAGAAAGAACAGATGATCATGGAAAGGTAGGGAGTAAACATGCATGCATTCCCAGGGACAAAAAGAAATTTACATCAGTTCCAGGACAGAGAGCTCAATCAGAAACAGAAATGTATACAGTGAGATTTCTTCTTTAATACCGGAACAATATCCAAAGAAGCAGTAATAGATGTGGACATGATTTGCTTGTAATCACAGAGGACTGGGAAATGCCAAAGACTGCATAGCTAAGGGAGACAAATGTGAGGTAGCTAATTATTATTTAATGTATGTTCTTCTTACCTGTACAAAAAGGTGAGGCAGCATTATCTGCAATCAGTTCAGGAACAATGACAGCCTGGCACAGGGAACCTAATTAGCTAGAGGTGGCAGAGAAACAGTGATCAAGTAAGATCCTCAAGAAAGTCTTAAGAGCTCAGGTGGGAAGGAGAAAAGGGGTTCAAGGGATTGATCAGGGACTTGGTAGCAAAATCATGAAGGTAGAGAAAAATCATGTCAATGTGGGGCAGAAAGGCCAGTGGCTTTAAAACAAATAAAAAGAAAGGCAAAGGAGATAAATTAGTAATAGATAAATTAAGTGAGATATATTAGTTTCTGCTGACATTGAGAGTTCAAAGAACACTGGCCCAGGTGCTGGTTGACTTGCATCCCTAGCATCACATGTAATTTTGATAAGTAAGTGGCCTTCTTTGCTCTTGGGTCTTTGATCTGAAAAATGAAAATCTTTGACGAGGTGGCCCCACAGACCCCCTAAACCTTAACTACAGGGTAGTTTTCCTTGTCTAGTTATTCTTCAGGGACATGAAACTATGGTTTTCCTGATTTCTATAGGTTCTACACCCAACAGAAATTCCTGGCACATACTTAGTGTTGAATAGTGGTTATCAAGTAAGGAATATCACAAATAATTATTTTATTCTCTATATTTGAAAGTGAATAGCCATAAGGTTATATGTATGACTGCCCTTGTGTTTATATGGTTTGAAAGGAAATGGGAGATCCCTCCTCCCCTAAGAGCTCAGAGAAGCTGTTCTCTGAGCAGCTGGGACTGGGAGAGTTTTTCTGGAAATTTCTGAAACTAATGACCATCTGAAGAAACTATGTGTACTGCCCTATGCCTTAACACTCTCTGGTTGGTAAACAAATGTCACTCTGGCTGTTAACATATGTTGGTTCGCGGTACATTTGAAAGGCAATACTGCTTCTTGGTAGGCATGTCTGTACAAGCTTAGGGAAGCATTAGAGGAGGGAAGAGAAGCCACCTCCTCACCCCACCGTGTAGGCTTTGGGCCTGAGCAGTATCCTAGCCTTATCGTTATTAAAGAGCCCAGAATTGGTTGTGTATCCTTTTATGCAACTATTAATAATATGGTGTCCTGTGTCCTATTCTGCAATTGTTTTGCAGTTGTCAGGAGTGCTTCCCTGTAATACCATCCAAATATTAGCTTAGCTTCATGTGAATTTTAAAGCTTTAGCATTGCTATTACCTTAATGTTTGAGTGTAATAATAAATAGTAGATATCGTGCATCGTGTCTGACACTTAGTAGGCACTCAGTAACTATTATTATGAAGGAATATATGATTACCAAGTTTTTTTCAAAAAAAGGAAATGAAATCTCACAGAAATTGAGGTATACTTCATGTAACTAACATTCTCATTTTCCCACAAATGTCCTATATTTGCATAAGTGGTTTTATTACAGAATATTATTCAACACGAAGAATGTCCTTTCAATGTCTTGATAGACTTTATTAATAACTTTTATGATGTCAATATTTTGTGAGAGTAAGAAGTTACATCTGTTACGAAGCATAAACTAATACCCACCTCTTGGGGTGCCTGGGTGGCTCAGTCGGTAAAGCCTCCAACTCTTGGTTTCAGCTCAGGTCATGATTTCATGGTTTCACGAGTTTAAGACCCATGTCAGGTTCTGCACTGACAGCACAGAGCCTGCTTGGGATTCTCTCTCTCCCTCTCTCTTTGCCCCTCCCCGCCTTGTGCTGTCTCTGTCTCTCTCAGAATAAATAAATAAAGTTTTAAATAAGTAAATAACATGAATTTATAAAAGAATACCCACTTCTTTATTACTGGACCACATGGTAAATTTCGAATTAAATTCCATGGAAGGCCAGGCAAATGAACTCAAGTCCACCCCACTTCCCACTTCTTCTATAAAGAAGGCCTTGTCTCTCAAAGGAAGGCAGGAGGAGGAATTTGAATGTCATCTCTGTTGGTAGAAAAGTGGATGATTATGGTGCTTGCGCATGATTCTTTGTGGTGGCCTCTTTGCCACTTTACTGGATTTTTCTAAAACACCCCGCACAGAGCTATAAAATTAATCTTTCCACACACAGTCCAGGTCATGAGTCTTTCTGCTCAAAATCTTCAACAGCTCTTTAGAGCTGGCAGAAACAGACTTTTAGCTCATGGAAGTGAAGACTGACTTCAAGTTGACTGTCCTCAGGGATCTGTTCATCCCACCAATTATTTGGCACAAGAATCAGTGTGTGTGTTTATCCCGTTGTCTAGCCTCTGCTGAAACACCTGCAGGGTCAAGACACCTACTACCTACTCTGTTTACACTCTGTTCTGTTTCTTAGAGCGTCCTCTCTTATTTATTCAAAAATCTATCTCCTTGCTGCTGCTGCTACTTCTGCTGCTGTAGTAGAGCCACACAAAACAATTAAATTCTTTTCTCATATGTAGTAGATCAGTATTTTGGCCCCCACAGACCTTCTAAACCTCATCTCTCCTTTTAATTCAGACATCTCTCCAGCCAGTTTCTACTTCTGCTGTTCTTAGCCATACTTCGAACTTCACTGTAATATGGCGCTTTCCATAATCCTGTAGTTCCCTCTCACACAGAGAAGCACGTTTCCCCCATCTGCACACTGTGAATAGAACACTTTACATTATTGACCTCTCTCCTGTGCTGTTTGTTACATTCTGCCTTTACTTACAAAAAATATTTTACAAAATTTGATCCACACAACGGTATTCTCACAAGTTGTTTATAGGGGTGAGTTGGGGGAGAAAGATACGTAAAGTAATAAACATTTATTTCCTACACATAATATAGATACTAGTTACACAGGATCCTCAGAGTACTCAGAAGAATTTCAATTTGTGAATTTTCAAGGGTGGGTGAGAAATATGCTGTGTATTTTTTCTAAACTAATTTGACCACAGAACTCTGGGTTTCCTAAGATTATATTTTTCATGGCAGGTTCTTTGGGACATGTTGGCTAATAGTTATTTATAACAGTATCTCATCTCTCTTACCGGAATAGAAAGTTCTTAATGGCTCGGTGCATGTCTCATATATCTTTTTGCTACATATATCTTTGTTGCTACTGCTACAGTCACTTCCACACTGCCGAGTACATGGCAGGTATCAAAAATATTTGAATAATCAAGTGAATTAGTGAATGAATAGGCTACAGCTGAGTTTTTCGTCTTTGTTGAGTTCTTACAGAGATATGATATTTTCTTTGTTTCTTGTTTTAAAATTATTTATGGAAAGAAAATTAATTCTTCTCTTTTTAATGTTATCATCTTTTGCTATTTTATTCTTGTCCTTTCATTCCCATTGACTTTTTTCTTATTTATCCACCTTTGAGATATAACAATAATTTGAGTACCCACTATGTGCCAAACATGCAGTACATATTTTACATGCATCATGCCCCTCCCTAGCCTCGATAATTCTATGACATAGGGATTATTATCCTAATTTAAAGATGAGAAAATTAGGTTCACAGAAATTAAACAAATTCTCTAAGGTATTAAAACTAAATAACATGACCAGAACCCAAAACATAGGATATCTGAGTTCAAACCTCACGCACCTTACTGCCAAACCATTCCCCCTGAAAACATGTAATTATTATTTCTTCTTGTATGGAACATATAGAAGGCATGACTACTGAATAAAATGTAAGACAAATACCTTACAAATGCAAATGATGGAATTCTGAGTCATCAAACAGTAATAGGTGAAATCAAAGCTTCTACAGAGTTATGGCATCCAGCCTCTTCCTAAATTTATTTTTCATTTTAGACTTAACCCAGGGATTAGATTTCAGGTCATGTAGAATCATGTGGAATCATGTGGATAAAGACATTTGTCCACCAAATAAGTGTCAGACATTCCCACATAAATGGTAAACACTTTAGGGAGCTTCCTGACATCTGTCACAAGATGGGCTTTTCAATTAGGTAAAGATTTCTTGTTAGAAATTAGTTGGTGAAACTCTTGACAGTATTTATTCTGAAATCTTATGAGTAACCTATTAACCCAGGATTATAAATATCCATTGTGTATCATTTGCTTTTATAAAGACTTTTTATGTCCGTTTATAATACTAGTTCTCATATTTGGAAACTGAAGCCCAGAGAGAGTAGTCAACAGCGCCTGAACTAATAACATAATAGTTAAAGTAGGGCAGGTTTTCCAACTGTATAAACTTCTCTACCCTAGAACAGAGAGGAGTTAGAGGAATGGAAAGGAAGTGATTGGTTTATACTATTTATTGAAGGAAATTGAGTTTTCTTCCCAGTACCTCTCCCAATATGAATAAAATGTCCTATGATTATTTCATACTTCATAATATTTGATTTACTAGAACCTTATATAAACACCACAAAATTCACATCACCTATAACAATAAAGCTGAAGTTTGAGGAGAAAAAAAAAAGGCAGGGTGGTTTTGTTATACAAGCCAGTTAGGCTGAGAAAAGTGGTCCTAGGCTATTCCTTCAGCACAGAAACCCATGTTTTCTACCTCATGATTTGACTCCTCTGTCCACAACAGAATAGTTTAACATTTTTAAATGTTTGTTCATTTTTGAGAGACAGAGAGAGACAGAGTGTGAGCAGGGGAGGGGCACAGAGAGAGGGAGACACAGAATCTGAAGCAGCCTCCAGGCTCTGAGCTATCAGCACAGAGCCCGACGAGGGGCTCGAACTCAGGAACCATGAGATCATGACCTGAGCCAAAGTCAGACGCTTAACTGACAGAGCCACCCAGGTGCCCCCACAACAGAATAGTTTAGAGGATGGCACTTGACCCAAAAGTGACCAGTTGATAGACTAACCAATGAAGTACAAGATTGAAGTACAAGTTTTGCCCGACAGAGAAGCTAGTAGCTAAGTGTGACAAAATAGTTTCTTTTTCTTCACGTGTTTAAATTGTAGTCACCGTATCAGACAAACTATTGATAACAACAACTATTTTATAAGATTTAGAGATTGATTTGATGGTAGGACCCAACATACAGTTAGTCGGATAGATAAAAGACAGAACTCTTCATTTCTCATAACTTCAAATGAGAGATGACCACCAGGCAGGGCCATAGGGGTTTGCACCCAGGGACAGAATAACAGCAAGTTGGAAGTTTAGGGCACAATTTGTATGGCAAATCGAATGTGGTTGGCTGAGTTTCTTAGGCCTCCTGTGTGTTGTCTAATTTGAATAACTTTGGTGAGCTCTGGGTAATGGGGCTGTTCCTAGTTGTCCAGTGCCCAGCCCTAGAGTTATTAGGGTGGCTGCCTAGTGGCCTTGAAGTGTGAGGACTTTAAGAAATGTCTGAAAACATTTATTTAAAACATTTATTTCCCACTCATGCAGCTAGAACAGTTCTCCTGATCTTGGATGAGCTCTGGTTGGCTTGGCTCCATGGCCCCTGTTTAGTTCAGGTCTACTCTGTGTGCGTCTCATTCTTTGAGAACCTGAAGGATACCTGGAACACACACTTCTCATGTCAATAGCAAAAGCACAAGAGAGAAGGTCCAATCATGTACGTATATTTGAAGCCACTGCTTTTGCATCATGTCTGCCAAAATCTCATTGGTCAAAGTTACACAGCCAAGCCCAAAGTCAAAGAGTGAGAAGTACACACTCTGCCTCTAGTGGTAAGAATTGAAAAATCACATGGCAAGTTTGGATACTGGGAGCGTGAGGATTTGGGAACCATAATCCCATCTACCACAGATAAAGAAGAGAGAAGGGGGAAGGAAAGAGATTAAAGATAGAATTGGTAATTGGAGGGGCACCTGGCTGGCTCAGTCAGTTAAGTGTCCAACTCTTGATCTTGGCTCAGGTTGTGATCTCATGGTTCATGGGTTCGAGCTCCACATTGGACTCTGCACTGACAGTGTGTGGAGCCTGCTTGGGATTCTCTCTCTCCCTCTGCCCCTCCCCCACACACATAGGTGCATGTACATGCTTCCTCTCTCTCTCTCTCTCTCTCTCTCTCCCTCCCTCCCTCCCTCCCCCAAAAATAAACAAGTAAGCTTTAAAAAAAAAAAAAAAAAGAGAGAATTGGTAATTGGAGACAAGGAGATGACAAGGTAATGTACTCCCAGTCACTGAATATCCTGCATGACTGTCCAAACCTAGGCTTCCTTATTCCCTTTCATACTTAAGACTTGACATTATTATCTTTCTTGAGTATCCTGAGGAATGCTTTGAAATACAACCCTTCTGTTTCCATATTTCTAACTGTATCTTTTCTTTTTAAAGTGTATTGTTTTCTAGATATTGAGTTGTATAAATTCTTTGTATATTTTGGATATTAACCCTTCATCAGGTCTATCATTTCCAAATATCTTCTCTCATTTGATAGGTTGCCTTTTTGTTTTCTTGATGGTTTCTTTTGCTATGCAAAAGCTTTCATTTTGGTGTGGTTTCAATAGTTTAATTTTGCTTTTGTTTTCCTTGCCTGAGCAGACCTATCTAGAAAAATGTTTCTATAGCTGATGTAAGGAATTACCACCTACATTTTCTTCCAGAAGTTTTATGGTTTCAGGTCTCACATATAGATCTTTAATCTGTGATGGACCTAAGTAAAATAAGTCAGTCAGAGAAAGACAAATACCATATGACTTTGCTCTTATATGGAATTTAAGAAACAAAAGAAAAAAAAGAGACAAATGAAAAACCAGACTCTTAAATACAGAGAACGAACCGGTGGTTGTCAGAGGGGAGGTGAGTGGAGGGGGATAATTAAAGTAAATAAAGGTGATCCAGAGTACCTTTATCTTGATAAGCACTAGGTAACATATAGAAAGCTGAATCATTATATTGTACACCTAAAACCGATATAGCATTACATGTTAATTATGCTTCAATTTAAAAAAGAGCATGGTTGATTCAACCCTGAGATCTTGTATTTGAGCTTGAATTCCAAGTCCCACTTTTGAGTAAGGAGGAAGATGAAATAAAGACGGGAATGCTTTTCTGGGCTCCTTTTCTCTATCCCTTTTTTTGTATTCCCTCTTCATCACTCTATTTCCTGTCAGTCAGTGCTGCTAGCCTTTTCAACTTCTTCCTGCCAACTTATTCTCCTCTGTTCTCACCACTTCTTTCTCCCTCTTTCATTTTCCGGGTCACTCTTTACCTTTTTCCCCATATTTTCCTATGCTCTTGCCTCCATTCTAGCTCACTTCTAGACAGTTTTTTCCCAATCTTGTTTTCTCTTCACTTTTCCCCTCCCTACATCCAAAAGGGCCCCTGAAAAGTTGTTAATAGGAGAGAAGCATTAGAGTTGCTTTTAACTTTGCCATTTTCCATCACCATCAATGCTTAAGGGTTTTTTGGAGGGACAGTTCTTGTCCTTCCAACATATGAATGGACTTTCCAGCCTCTACCCAATTCTGGCCACTTATCATCAAGAGAAAGGAATATCACCGCAACTGCTGCCTAACCAGATTGCAGGTCTGTCAGCAGCAGCTACTGGAGGGAACATTTTAAATCACTGCAAACTTTGAAGTATGTGGCTGGGGAGAAAGGGTCAAAACAATCCTAATTTCCCGGGTGAGTGTTGGCATGACAGAAAGAAAGATCAAACAAAAGTGATTATGACCTGAATTGGTCTTTAGGGCCAGGTTACAGAGAATCACCATAGCTTCAAACACACACACACACACACACACACACACACACACACACACACACTTTAACCCTCACCACTGCCACCACTGCTGTGTTTTTTTTCCAGGGAGACAGTGTCTTCCTGTTACCGGCTGCCCTTGTAGAAAGAACAGCTTTTATTATTCCCTTGGACCAGGGACCTTTCATATTCAATCTCACAGGCAAACTATAGCTTTTTCTTCTATAACAGAGCCCTGTAATTACTGTTATTAATCTTAAAATCATGGGTCCTAATTCCAAAGATTTCTTGTAACCTGAAAGTCTTTCAAAGCATAATGGTGCAAAAAATAAATCACCCTTGCCAAGTGGCGTCTTCGCTTGGTAAATGCCAGCACTAAGAAGGATATAAACATATTCCCCAAACAGGTACCATAAACTGGGAAATGACACAGTGTCAACCATAAACATGTCTTTGCCACAGCCTTACTTAAAAATGTTCTCACTCACGAACTTGAGAGAAGCCTTTCAAATTGTATTTCAAAAAGAAAATCAATAAACCTGCAGCAACTCTACTTGGCCGGAAAAGTTTGAGCCACGTCTACTGCATTTCCCAGTGGCATCCTTTCCCTCCTTTATCACCCCTATTTCTTTCCAGTCACTGCTCAATCACTGGGATGAGACAAGCACCCCTCAGTACCAATCAATACCATGTGAGCCTTCAGTGAAGAAAAGCAAACCCTTCTTTCTGAAGGATTTTACTTCCTGCCTGCCTGCCTGCGTTGCCCTGTGTGAAGCCATTGCAGTCCTTCATCTATAAATGGCATATATGTGTATGTGTTTGGGTGTGCATATTACAAATACTCTCTAGAGGGAGAGAGACATTAAGCTGTTATCAACCACTAATGTCACTTAGTAAATTAATTTATGTAATTAGAAGTATTAAAGAACAGGATTGCTAAGGGAATAGGACAAGTAGCAGACAGTCATTCAGGGGGAGGAGGCACAGAGGATCTCTGAAACATCGGAGGTGACCCTGACACAGAAAGAGGGAATAGAACTGGCACTCACTGCAGGGTAAGAACCTAGCAATCTGCTCCCATAAGCTTTTCTCTCATTTTGGCTCTGATTAGGCATCCTGCCTGCCTGTCCAATGACATCATTAAGTGCCTGTCTACCTTAGCTGACTATCCTGAATGGGATTCCTTGCTGGTATAAATTCTGTTCAAGTTGGGCACATGATTTTTCTGTATCCTGAGTGTGTGCATTATTCCACTCCTACCCAAAAATGGGCATCTTTCACCCATAGCTTACAGTCGTTCACATTGGATTGGGACAGTATGCATTCACGTCTTGATGAGATCATTCATGATGAAGAGGTAGTAGGACATTGTCGTAAATGACAGAGTAGGGCTTTCAAATTCTCCAAAGCCAACATGCTGTGCACTTACTGACTTTACTTACACTACCTCCCTCCTAATACTTACTGGGGAATGATACGATGCAGAAACAATCCACAGTATTGTATCTGATGGTGGTAGGGAAAGAAGGAAGCTGGAAAAGCAGTTAGACCAGCTGTTTTGGAATTGTGTCAATACATTGACATCTTAAAATTTCTATTAAAAATAACTGAGAAAGAAGACTTGTGAGTTATTACTTGTAATGAGCTAGTGCTGATAAAGACTAAGATCAATGTTTAGTATTTAGCAAGTGCTACATGAGTGCTTGCTTAAAAAATAAATAAGAGCAAGTGCGAAGTGGCACCAATATCAGGTGCACTCACCCCTGGCAGGGGGAGGAAGGAATGGACACATGCAAAAGGAGAGAATGTGCCATGAATTAGGAAAGCGGCTGATAATTTGATAAGGTATGGTTGCTAATTATTCAGCTCTAAGGTTAAGTTTCATTGTATTTAAGTGGATAATAGATTGATAGATGTAAGAAATGGGGTAATCATGGTATTACTTTGTGAAACATGTTTCTTGCAGCATACATAAAAACAAACTGTGATAAACCATTTTGCAGATGGAGAAAGCTTAATGATATTTTGGAGTCATTTTGTCTGTTCCCTAGATAATAAGCATGAGATTTGGTATGGATTTGTCTGATTTCCTTGTCCATCTGCAACAAATCTTAGCCAGCTAGATATGCTGATTTAATCTTTTCATTTATATTATAATTTAGGTTAATATTAAAGTTCTCATTTATAATCTCATATATTGAATTTACTCACCTCATTTCAATTTTTTTTCTTTGAGCTTTTGTTAACCCCTTAGCTGAGAGTGAGAGAATTTTTTGTATTTACTTATTCTAGCAAACAATGCCAACTTTTCTTGACTTGATCAATTTAACATCTCATTTTTCCCATAACTCCTTAAGTCCTTTTCCTTTTTTGTAAATATTCCATTTCAGTCTGTTAAGTGCTTAAACATTACTGTTTGTTCAAAATGTTCTTTATTTTATCTTCCCAAGAAAGTAAGCAAAGTATGGTAGATAAAGTACAGAGTTTAACATCTGATTAACTCTGAGTCTTAGTTCTGCTGCCTACTACTAAGTATATGATTTTATATATTACAACATCATTATTTTTTTTTACTTATCTGCAAAAATGAATAAATCAATACTTGCCCTTCCAAGCTCACAAGATTTGTGACAAAAAAAGTGAAAATGTGAAAATCCATTCTATAAATTTCTGATTTTCAAATAACTTCAATGAATATTTATATGTGAAATTAATCTTTATTGACTCAAAAGTCATTTAAAATTTCAATTTTTATTCTCATCATTATGATCATCAAATGTCAATATGTTGAGTATGTTCAAAATCCTATAAGTTAGAGAGCGAGGAAGCCAAACCATAAGAGACTCTTAAAAACTGAGAATAAACTGAAGGTTGATGGGGGGTGGGAGGAAGGGGAAAGTGGGTGATGGGCACTGAGGAGGGCACTTGTTGGGATGAGCACTGGGTGTTGTATGGAAACCAATTTGACAATAAATTTCATAGTAAAAAAATCCTATTTATTTTTCAACATACTTTGCCATGTAATAGGATACCTATCTAATATAGTCATGACCAGAGTTGTTAGGCATGTAAGACCATGTAGCAGCTCACTAGTTGGTTTATAAGAGAAAGGAAAACCAAACCTAATTAAGCCAAAAAATTCACCAAAGATCATTGTTATGGGCTGGGTTTATTCCCTTAAATTCACATGTTTAGGTCCTATCTCCAAGTACTTAAGAATGTGGCCGTATTTTATTTTTAATTACCTTCTTTCAGGGGGTAATTAAGTTAATAGTGTGGTCATTAGAATGGGCCATACTCTAGAATGCTGTAGAGGAAAGTTGGACAAACACACACACACACACACACACACACACACACACACACAGGATCATGTGAAGACACAGGGAGAAGAGGGCCATCTACAAGCCAAGGGGAGAAGTTTTACAAAAAAGCAACCTTCACAAACCTTGATCAAAGTTCTATCCCCCAGAACTGTGAGCAAACACATTCCTGTGGTTTAAATTACCCAGTGTATGGTACTCTGTTACGGCTGCCCTAGTAAACCAGTACACTAATTCAAAGCAGGTGCAGACTAAATCTTAGGTTCCCCAATCTTTATTGAGTAGTCTTTCTACCACATGATGCTGCTTCCCAATTTTATTTTTAAAAAGATTCATTAATTCAGGGAATGATTACTTCAATAGTTAAATAAATAGAAAAACAATTAGTAATGATACAATGACAGAAATACTCTGAAGGACTAATTAGTTTAGGATGGCACCCAGTCAGATACTACAGTGAAGACAACATAGATATCAATTAATAACTGTAAATATTCACAATTGACTGAGGCCCTAGGACTCGCCAAGCAAAACCTGAAAGTGTCATTTGAATTCTGGACTATTTGAGTAGGACTGGATCCCAAAAAATAATGAATGGAATGAAATGGAATAAATCTTATAGAATTTGGCAAATCATTAATAGATATCTGACTAAAAAGAGAAGTTCACAAATAATTTAGATATAAACATAGTAAAAGTATGGGCCTCATATTAATTATCAGAAGTAGGAATTGAAGCCCTCAAGCCCAAAGAAACAATGATGCTGTCTGTAATGCTGTTCATATTGCAGAACGTGTTCTTGCTTTTCTATCCTATAATACTTTCCTGTTCCTATGTGCAGAGTGGCTTATCCCTTATGCTGCACCAGGTCATACTGGCCATCTTGAATCACATTAGTATATATTGAATAAATACTTAGGGAATATGTAAGAAAATTAATGGAGAAGAAAATAGCATTAGTTTGCAGCTAAAGTCATGCTCCTAGAGGGTAACACCACCAGAACCTGCAACATGAGGGAAGAGGAAGGAGAAAGAGAGAGGGAGAAGGGCAGAGGAGAGGGGGAAAAAATGAGGAAGGAAGGAAGGAAGGAAGGAAGGAAGGAAGGAAGGAAGGAGAAAGAAAGAAAGAAAGAAAGAAAAAGAAAGGAGGAAGGAGAGAAAGAAAAAGAAAGAGGGAGAGATAGAGGGAAGGAGGGAGGGAGAAGGGAAGAAACAAAGAAGAAAAGAAACAAAGAAAGAAAGGAAGGAAGAAAATTCTGTCTTACCGATGAGAGAAATGACAGAAGGAAACAAAACCAAGAAGTTATTAGAGAGCAGGTCATGACTTGTGTGAGAGGACCAATCCTAAGTAGTCAAACCAGCATCATGGATTTAGTGTTCAGTGGGCTTCTTATGCAATTGGAGTAGTGAAACTTGAGACACCTGTGTTCCTGCATTTACAGCTACTATTCAGCTCTCTACGTGTGCTCTGCAGACAATGTCTCATTTATAGGCCTTCCATGACCTTTATGTTTGAAATTAAGTCTCCTTATAGATTTTTCTGGCTTAAAGTACCATTCAGCTTAAATAAAGCCAAATATTTCAAAATAATGGCTTCCATCCCACAAACAGCTATGGTCCTTTATTGACCAACCCATTGACCCAATATTATTCTCTTTCATAAAAATAATTTGATATTTTAATGTACATAAATACTACAGATTATTAATGGCTACTAAAAAAACATTTTTTCTGGGAGAAAGAAAAATATGCTCAATTATTTTGGACCAGACTAAACACCATATAACTGACACAAATAAATGGCTTCTTTTCAATTTATTGATGCAGTTACAAATGACAGCTTGAGACTTTACATACACTATGCAACTTACTCAGGTTCAATTCTTAGAAGTAATCCAGGGCACTCAGTACTGTACTGAGATTTGCTTTTTGTGTTGGTAAATATTGATATTGCAATTCTCAGTTAGCATTTAAAGTAAAAATAATCCTGAAGGCTCTGTAATGGTTCTCTGAGCTCCTCTTTCTCAGATCATCTGTGTGGATTATCCTGGTGATTCACATTTAGATATTATGGAGAATCAATCTGTAAAGGAGGAGACTATATTTCACTTAGATTAACTAATTTCATTTAAAATGAGTGTATTAGAAAAGTTGCTCAGAAAATACCAATATCAATTACATTATAAAAAAGAATGTATTAAACCTTTCCATTGGATGCATGAAAACTTTAATAAAAGTAACTGAATTTATGACCATATTTTAATAATAACACTATTTGAAAAATATTTTGGCTATAAGCAAATTATACAGAAAACTGGCAGTGAATCAATTTTCTAGATCTCATGGGATTTTCTTATTTATATGGCTACTTTCAGCTGAGGAAATGCACTAAAGCAATTATATTCTGAAACACACTGATCCCTTTTATCGTTTTTTTTTTTGTCTTTTAAAAAATGTTTTAAAAAGCCAAGTAATATTAAAAGGAATAAAATATTAAAATGGATAGTAAAAAATCATATAAATATTTATAAAAACAATACAACATGGGAATTTTAAAAAATAATAACTAAACTACAAATAAGCAACCAGAGAAATCAGAAGTAGTTGTTTAAAGTCCAGTGTTTTTAATTAAGCCAACACATTTTATTGTGGGCATAAACATTACTTTCCTGCAAGCAAAATTATAATTGAAAATTTGAAAGTGCTTCCATAATAAGAACACAAAGTAGCTTGTCAGTACTAGCTGAGGTGATTTAGTTAAATTTTGAATATACATGTTCTTTTCCCAGGCAGAGACTATAAATTCCTGGAGAGTCAGGACTTTATTTTTTTATATACTTTCTCATAGACCCTACAGTTAATAAAGAGTTGAGTAACTAGAAGGATTAACTAGGCACAGTGTAATGTTGTTAATTACTGGAAACATTAATATTCCTCCTGAAGTATTCCCCCACATAATTAGCTGTGGTTATCCAGTGACCCTAGCACCCTTTTACCTTCCTACATGAACACTGGAGATTATGGTAGCCCCAGACCATGGTTTTGGTTCACAAGGAATTGGGTTCAAATCTCCACTCTATCCCTTTCTGCTGATGTGGTCCTGCGGACCACTTAATTCTGCAGTCCCAGCTGTATTGGAACTCCACAGTGAACTCACAGGGGTACCACAGGATATTTTATTTTCAGAGAGAAACATGGTGATACTTGACATCTGGCAAGAATCCTGGCAATTCCTAGCTTAAAGTAGTTCACAGCTTCCATATTGAATCACACTACATTCCGTTCTGTGGCCTTTGCTGAAACGAGGCTTTCTTAGTATGTTACAATTAAAAAAAAAAATACAAAAACAAAAAACAAATAAAACAAGTATTGTGTGAAGATCAGTGTAGAACAGGAAATGAGATTTGTGTGTTTCATCTGATTCCAAACTTTGAGAAGTTGGGAGGTGCTCAATGGATACACATATCCTTTAGTAACTAATTTGACATTATTTAAGAAACTAAAATCAATATATTATTTTTCTTTCAATATATGTGTATTTTTTCAAACAGTTACTAAGTTGTTTAGGGCATAAACACTTAGGTTGTTTGGACCCATAACTACTTAAAAATGAAACTGACATTCCTTTGACATAATAGCCATGAAAAATTAATGAATTACTACCACCACTGTGACTAGAACCTTCGACTTCAAACTCCAGTTTCCTTATCTTTAAGAGGAAAGCGGTGCCAATTTTAAAGATAATAATGAGACTTAAATTAGGGAACTTTTCTACTATGTCTAGAATATGTTAAGAAGTCAAGAAATTAAAGATACTCTGTTTGCGTTTATTATTTTAGGTACAAACATCTACAAGAGCAATTTAGTTTATTTCTCTTATTGTACATGTGTTAGCCTTGAATCCCCAGTAGTTTTTGGCTTTTCAACTAGTACACACTGAACTAGCGGCAGAGTCAAGGCTAGCAATGCAACCTTTATTTCCTTAACTCTGACTGCCTAAAACTGCTGCTAAGCAAATATATCTAAATTGTTTTTAATGAATAATATTTAGTCATAAGAACTTAGATTTTAGTAAGTAAATCATGAAAAACTAAGCTAACCATGCATATTTACCTTTAAAAAAACATCTTATGTGTGATGTTTTGAGCACAATCCACTTTTTTTTTTTTTTTACGTTTATTTTTATTTTTGAGACAGAGAGAGACAGAGCATGAACGGGGGAGGGTCAGAGAGAGAGGGAGACACAGAATCTGAAACAGGCTCCAGGCTCTGAGCTGTCAGCACAGAGCCCGATGCGGGGCTCGAACTCACAGAGTGCAAGATCATGACCTGAGCCGAAGTCGGTCACCCAACCGACTGAGCCAGCCAGGTGCCCCAAGCACAATCCACTTTAAACTCAACTGTAATATATATTCCACTTGTCCTGAAACCATGAAAAATAAGTACATAGAATAAGGACCAAGAAGGTCATTCAAGGCATTATCTAACAAAAATTCAGTTATGACCAATGAGTCACATTAGGAGAAATATGGAATAAGGTGTTTGGGAAACATTTTCCACAGTAGGCATTAGAACAAGGTGTTTTCCCCTTAATTTTTATTTAATTAAAGATAAAACTCATTGGAACCCAATTGTTCTGTAAGCATTCATAAGATAGTTTAATTCTAATGAAGTCTCTCCCTCTCCCTTTTTTCTTCATCTTTCTTTAAAAAAAATGTGTCTGAGCCCAAGGATACAGTAGTGTATGAGATACAGCATAACCTTTACCTTTAAGAAATTCACAGCATTGGTATACCTAGTTTTGTAAATGAATCTGACCAATGTACAAATATCTAAGACTAAAAGAAAGTTTCTGTTTTGAACCTATTTTTTCTCATCTCATTCAATCACTTTTAGTATACCATGTTCAAGAGCTTGAGACATCCATTAAGTGACAAGTGGCTTAGGCTGTCTACATCATATAAAAGAGAAACCAAAAAGGGAGGAAGAGAACAGATTTAGAGGGAATGTATACATTTGTCTCTATGTTTGGGTTTTGTCCTAAGGATTATAAAGAGCTACCAAAAGATGTTAATAAGGGGAATTATGTAATCAAAATTTAGTCTTTGGATGTATGAAAAATGGGTTAAGGAAGTGTGGATGTCTTGAGGCAAGGATACCAGCTATGTGACTATTTCAATAGCCTATGTGAGATTAAGGAGAGATTGAGAATGAAGATAGGAGAGATGATGTTTTGTACTCATAGCACAGTCTCTACTCTTCACTACCAGGTAGATCATTCCCTCCTGGTGTATATGGGTTTGTAAAACTCCTAGAGTTTTACAGTTCATAGAACCCAAAAGGTCATAGCCAGGGAAGCATGTTCCACTTCCCGCCCCAGAGCCCATGTAATGAACTGACTCAAACTCTATCAATTTCCTCTGATAACTAATACATGTGTAAGAGGAACGGACAGGGCTGTCCACTGACATATTTATGGTCACCTTCTATAATAACAATATTAGTGCTACTCTAAACCACAAAAACAGTCTCCATCTGACAATTTGAAAGCCCAGTCCTGTGTAATAATTACACATCTAACTTCTTTTGGTGTTGAGTCATCTCCCTTCTTCCCACATGAGGCAGAACCAGAGCTAGGTATAATTCTGTTCTCTCTCACTCACCTTTCCCACCACTCCCCCCACACTCAAAGCCTACAGAAGGTTTCTGATCCCTCCAAGGCAGGATCAAAAGAGAAAAGAATGGGGAAACGGTACTATATTTCATGGTAGATTTTCTCTTCATCAAGACTTTCTCTCATTGGGGGTGTTCTTGTGGGTCCCTCAGAGATTCCCATCACTGGAGATCTTCCATCTTTAGGTTTCAGAGAGTAAATACACTCTTCCAGAAGTCATTTAGTTTCCCACAGTCCATAGTAGCTCAGAGTTCATCACCATCATCTCCCAGTAAAGCCTACATACAGTATCTAAGACAATTTCATACCTACTTCCTTTGCATGAAGCCCATGTCTAGCCATGGAAATATTCACATGACCTCTGTCCCCTGAGAGTCTAGTTATATTCCAAATGCATTCTCTCTCTCTCTCTCTCTCTCTCTCTCTCTCTCTCTCTCTCTCTCTTTCCACTAAGCCATTTGTCCCTTTGAGGGCAGAGGCAGAAATTGCAGATCCTCACAGACTCTCCTCTCGCTTTTAGGGTGTCAAAACAGGTAAAAATTTTAAAGAGTTGTGGAGCTGACTTTCAACCATTCCTCTTATAAAATCGTTTCAGGCACACTTTCCAATTTTTGTAATCTTTTTATTATGTAAAGTTTCAAGTATACATAGATACATTTGTATAATGACCCCCCATGGCCTATTGACCTCCTTCATCAATTACCAACACCTTAGTCATCCACATTTCATATGTTCTCCACCCTTACCCACCCCCCTAGATTACTTTGATACAAGCTTTTCAGCACATAATTTTACTACTAAATATATCAGTATGTGTCTGTATTAGTTTTGTGCTGCTGAGTAATAAATTACCACAAACAGCATATTAAAGCAATATACATTTATTATTTCACAGTTCTGCAGTCAGACTCCAGGTGGCTCTTAGTTCTCTGCTCAGTGTCTTTCAAGTCTAAAATCAAGGTGCTGGTCAGGCTGGGCTTTTATCTGGAGGCCTGCAGGGGAGAATCTGCTTCCAAGCTCATCCAGGTGGTTGGCATGATCCAGTGGCTTTAGGTCTGAAGTCCCCATTTCCCTGCTGGCTGTCAGTACCTCCTCTCCTTGCTCAAAGAGCTGCCTGTATCCCATCTGTGACCCCCTCCATCTTTAAACCAGCAATCCCACCCTTCTCATACTCCAAATCCCTCTGACCTCACTAACTTCTTCATTCCAGTTTTGCCTGCCAGCTGGAGAAAGATCTCTGCCTTTAAAGGGCACCTGTGACTACATTGGACCCACCTGGATAAACCAGTATATTTTGATTACCATATGAGCCAACATTAGTTAGGAAGATGTAAAGGAAACCCATTCTCTCTATACCCACCTCCACCTTTACCCAAGGCTCAATATCCCCATCCAGGATATCTGAGAAAATGCATTTTATAATTGCTGGACGCATTGTATAACTGATGAATATCTATGGATTCATCTGCATTAAAAAATAAACAGAATGTATTAAGATAGTATAAACTTTTTAAAATTTTTAATGTTTATATTTGAGAGAAATAGAAAGACAGTGTGTGAGCAGGGGAGGGACAGACAGAGAGACAGAGACAGAATCTGAAGCAGGCTCCCAGCTCTGAGCTGTCAGCACAGAACCCGATGCAGGGCTTGAACTTACAAGCCGTGAGATCATGCCCTGAGCCGAAGTCAGACACAACCGACTGAGCCACCCCAGTGCCCCAAGACAGTATAAACGTTGATGTGGAGTGAGGAATAAAGAGAAAAAAAATGAAACCATGAGAAGATTTTCATTACTCTTATGAAGAGGGCAAGCATTACCATATCCACATAACCATGCTCCTGTCAAGCCCCAACACTTCCCTTTAAACACTATATGCATACGGTCTTAGTTCTAGCTCCCAAACAGGTTTAGAGATGGTATAATAACTGTGCTGAGTAGCTAGTCATGCAAGTAGCTGATCACGAGCCTTGGAGAGGGAAGATCTATTTCTGTGCCACAACAGTGACACATCTGTATCAGTGCTGCTCCTTCTCATTTCTGTGATTCCTTTCCATGTCACAGCAAAGTATTCTAATCCAATAGGGACTCAAAACTTAGTAACACCATTGAATTGAACTATCTGTTGTAGATCCACTTCAGAAGAGAATTGTGTGACTTGACTTCTTCTATCTCTTTCAACAACTGTTTTCTTGCTTTGCAATGATCATAAACCTTTTCCTCTCAGAGGATAAGCTCAGATCCATAATTTCCTTCGTCTCTTGTCAAAAACTTATCTTACTTATGTCCCCATCCTTCAACTAGTTTTCCCTTGGTATATCTGATACACTAATTCATGTAGCTGATAGTGGCTTAACGTATTGCTCATATCTCAGATACCACATTGATGCTTTAAGAGGAGCCATCAATGCCTAAACCAAACCTAAGCTAAAATAGACATGGAAATGTCAGGCATTCTAGAAGGCAGATTCTGGAAATATGTTGCAGCAGGGAGTTCATCATCTTTGTTCCTACTTAGGTCAGGTCTGTTTAAAAATGCATTTTCCTGAACTGTAGGTAGGGGCCTTTCATGTTTTGCTAAATATAATTTTGAAAATATTATCCACAATAGCATCTGCCTGTATTTCTTTTTTCATCCTTTCACTTTTAAAAGTGCCTTATAAAAGTCAGAAACTACATAACAGATAGTCATGCAAAAAAAAAAAAATTCTCTGGACCCCAGAAATTCACAGTTTAGTAAGAAAAAAGCAAACCTATCAGCTCAGTACAGGTTGGAACACAGGATTTGGAGATTAAGAGCCTCATGTTCTCAGTCTGAAAAGGATTTTCAGAACAAGGTTGTTCAGTTCTATAGATTTATGACATGGCATGAATAGGGAACAAATAGGTTTCCACAGTCCACAACTTCTATTCACGTTGAAAGAAGAAAATCTATTCAATTATTTCCTTTCTGTCAGATTGCCAATTTTTGTACTGTTGGGTTGATTAAATTCAATGTTTTAAAACTCCAAAAATATTTGAATAAAAGGAGCCAAATACACAGATGATTGTAAGCGATTTAAATTCCAATGAGTTTTGCTTTACTTTCTGTGTTGCTTTTTCAAATTAGGTTAAATTAGAACTTCTGTGAATATTGTGTTTGGAGTTCTCAAACAATACATCTCCCATTCACCTTGACTTTCTTATTAGTTTTCAGATTGGCTTAGTCAGTACATTTCTCACAGATGCATCCCAGCAGACAAATATCTACTGTGTTACTTACTCAGGTATGTTTTGAGATGTTCACCATAATCTCTAGACATGCAGCCTCCAAAACACAAAACAAAACAAAACAAAACAAAAAAAGAAAGAAAAGAAAAAGAAAGAAAGAAAGAAAGAAGGAAAGAAAGAAAGAAAAAGAAAAAGGGCTGCCTTTCTTAAGCCCTCTCTTGGATCAGCTCTGGACCATGCACTCTGTCCGAAACCTTTGTCTTCTCTAACTGCTCTGTACTCTTCAATGTCTTCCAAATCAATGTCAGCAAGTTGTTATCCATGGCCTTAAAGGTGCCCAGCAGGCATTAGGCTCTGTAAAAAAAAATGAGAAGAAAAAGACACTCAGAATTTTTTTTTAATATCTTAAATCCTACTGAAGTAAAAGAAAACATACTCATGAAATGTACATTTTTTTTTCTAAGAAGAATGAGTGTAATCAAATGTTGATTGTGTGATTCTAACAGCAAATGTGTGAGAAGATAGGAAGAAGGAGAAATAAGTATTCTAGAAAGTCTTAAACTGGATTTGGAAGAATGGGCAGAAATTACACAGGCTATCCAAAGGAGGTGTATGTAAGCTGCCATATATCAGAAAGATGCCATAGGAGCAGGAGCTACCTAAGATCAGGGGAAGATAATTGGAGTTGGTGCATAAATTAAGAAATATGTAGTGAGCACTTCCTGTGTGCCAGATACCGAGAGAAGCACTGAGCAGAGACTAAGTAGACAATGCAGATATGGAATTGCCAGTGTAGGACTTACAGTCTAGCTGAGAAGCCAGATATTAAATAAATGATTACCAGTAATTACTAACAAAACTAAGTGCACCAAGTGTCATGGAACACAGATGCATGTATAGGACTGTATGTTTGAAGGACTGAATGAAGACCTGTGTTCCTGTAAAGGAGGGAGGGATGGGGAGACTAGCCAGACATGAACGTGATGTATTTGCCAGGGACCAGGGCATGTCCATCTTTCTTGTATATTTTGTAGTTAATTCTAAGGATCAAAGGCAACCCTCTGGGGGATTAAACACAGCAATAACCAGAGTAGGTATGTGTAATGTTGGAGGTAAAGTTACAGCACTAAATTTTGATGAGCAGATTCCAGTCCTAGCTCGACTCCCTGGCCAATGACTATGTGTATTACTTAAGCCTTGGCCTCATCATTTGTAAAATGGAATAATGTTATATAGGTCAGATGAAATCACATGAGTGAAAGTGAATTATAAAGTGATGCCTGGTCGTGTGCACACATTATCTCATCCCTGTATCATCAGCCTCTAAGAACATGTTTGTATTATACAGGCCATCATACAGGGCCCACCCAGTAAATGTTTTTGCGTTGATTATATACACACATACACACTCCCACATGCACACAAATGTGTATGTATGTGCCTGAGAAATCCAAGCTCCAGAATCCCTTCTTCCAAAGGTCACCTTCTTCCAGTTGATTTGGGAAAGTAGAATTTGTTTCACCTCTATCCCTGGCTCATTCTCTAATGGTCACATTACCACAGAGTCACTATTGAAAACTGATCCCACAAAATTTGTTCTTTTATTTTTCACTGCTGCAATTGTGATTGCAACTGGCCCAAATTCTTACACTAGACAAAGAGCCCCATGTTTGGATCTGCAGTGTTAGTGCTCATTAGTATGGGTTACTCTTTCAGCTACTGTTCCCAGTGGAAGTGTGCCAATTGAGAGTGCCTGAAACAGCAGAGAGCTTCTCATCTCAGCCATGCAATTTCAAAATCTGTCATTGGCCCACATCTGTCTTGGCCATAATTTTGAAACTCCATCACCAATGCTGATTTTCTTTCCCTCAAAGGAAATTTCCTTTGTAGGGCCTCTATGTTCTTTCCTGCCAGTTCACCTCAACCACCTTAGAAAAGTTCTAGTAACACTGAATTTCAAAAGGAAGAGGCTTAGAGTTTAATTAATCACTTTCCATCAGTGAGTTTCCTTAGCCTTGATTGCTCGATACCTACCTTCTTTTCAGAGGCTAACAAAACTAAGCCCTGTAAAGAAGGGATATTTTGAGGCAGAATCTTCACTAAGCCACAAAAGGTGCTATTACTCAGGCATCAAACTTATAGCTGTCATCCCATATCCCAGGGTCTGTACTATTTTTTGTATCACCCTCTAAGGATAAATTAGTTTACTTTCTTAAGACTCTAGCAATCTCAACCGTATAGACATTGCTGCTACTTTCATTCCATCTTGTATCAAAATCTAATGTTATATGCCCTAGATTCCCCTTTGGAGTAACTTTATTGAGGTTATAAGGACTTCAGCTTCTTCTTAGGTCTCTACAATAGTTGTACTCCATGTATGATAAACGTGTGAAATCTGACAGAGCTATTCTTAAGGAACTATTTCTGAGGCCTAGTTAGCAGTATCTATTTTGAAGTCTTCTTAGGAGCAAACTTAATTTCCTCTACCTACGGATTATCTTCCTGGCTCTTCTAGTTTCTCCATCTGTCATATCTCCATGACAGTTTCTTGGACATCCAAATCTATAAAATGCAATGGAAGTTTCCTTCACCGAGGGATGACAGATGTGCCTGACGACACTCATTCCTCAGCAGAAAAGAGTAATGGTGTCTTTTCATTTCTTACGAATGGCTTCTGTTGTTATAGGGGTGAGGATGCTTATGCTGCTGGTGAGGATACTGATTTTTGACTTAGCATCAGTGCAAAGGGATTTCCTTGTTTTTCAATGTCAACTGAGTCCCACAGAAGACCTCTGAACAAATTTCCCAGCGTGGGGGACACACTGCCCTTACTGCTTTTCTTTGGAGAATAACTCTGATTGTTCATTCCATATTTAATGTTATTGGTCCAGCTGGGTTGATGCAGTGCTGATGAAGTGATGTCCAAAGTTCTGAGAAGTGCATTCATAATATGAAAAGTCAGGAATAAGCGAGTTTTCTCAAGGAAGTTCTAGATGCTATTTGTTTTTCAGCTGTCATAAAACCTAGTATTTCCATTTCAATACATATACAAATTAGAGATTAAAATAGTTTTAAAAGGTTTTAGACAAGTTCATGAGCACAGATCCAGGATGGTCTATTAAGGAAACGAAGATACTTAGTGAGCAAATCCCTGTTGCTTCGAAATTAACTGGAATATAGTTTATAGTCTTTCATAAATGTTGTTGAGCCAATGAGCTTCCATCCTCCAGGTACATAATATTTGGAACCCCTATCAAAATCTCCAAATGTATTGTTCTGTTAATTAAATGTTCTCTTTCCTTAGCCTATATAAAATTATATTTCTGTCTCCACTAAATGATTTTTAAAACCTTTTTCTAAGATTAATATAAAGTTACTCTGATTATTCCAAAACATGTCCTTCTGTAATTGCTCATAACTCAGCAATACATGGTTTTATAGGGTGGGAAGAGAACTGGAAATGGACAGACCTTTCCTCTTTCTTCCAGGAAAACCAAAATGTGGAAAGGGCTATCAGACAACCAGGCCCCATCTCCAGACTGTGGGGTCAGACCCAGCTATATACATTTTTAAGAATTGTTTTTAGTGAAGCATAATATACATTGAAAAAAGCCCCCAAGGGGCGCCTGGGTGGCGCAGTCGGTTAAGCATCCGACTTCAGCCAGGTCACGATCTCGCGGCCCGTGAGTTCGAGCCCCGCGTCAGGCTCTGGGCTGATGGCTCGGAGCCTGGAGCCTGTTTCCGATTCTGTGTCTCCCTCTCTCTCTGCCCCTCCCCCGTTCATGCTCTGTCTCTCTCTGTCCCAAAAATAAATAAAAAACGTTGAAAAAAAAATTAAAAAAAAAAAAAAAAGAAAAAAGCCCCCAAATCACAGAGTATATCAGAATTAATTATAAAGGACACAAAATTGTGTAACCCAAGCACACATAAAGACACAGGTTATAACCAGCACCTAAGAAATAGCCACTCATATGCCTGCCTAATCTCTACCTCCCCCATCTTCCAAAAGGGAGACACTATCCTGAATTTCAGCATCAAAGATTCTTTGCCTATTTTCAAATTTAAATTAATGAAATTAGACATTTATTCAAAATTGTATACCTGTGGGGCACCTGGGTGGCCTAGTTGGTTGAGCATCTGACTTCGGCTCAGGTCATGATCTCGTCCGTGAGTTTGAGCCCCACAGTTCGAACCTGCTTCAGATTCTGTGTCTCCCTCTCTGTCTGCCCCTCCCCCACTCATTCTGTCTCTCTCAAAAGGAAATAAACATTAAAAAATGTCAATATTGTAAACATGTAATTTTCCAGTTTATCCACAGACTCAATGAAATCCAAGCAAAGTTTAAATATTTGGGAAAGAGAGATTGGCAAAATAATTCTAGAATGCATATGGGGTATATTCGTCCAAGGTTAGTTCAAAAAATTTTAAAGAACAAAATTGGTGGAATTACACTATCAGATAGTGAGTAATTATAAAGCTATAGTTCTTAAGTCAGTGCTTTATAGGTATAACATAAAGTTTATACGGTCCAACCATAAAGAAAAAAAGATCATGGGATAGACTAAGAGAGTCTATAAACATGTATTTACATATTTGAACACTTGAATATGGTAAAAATGTGACAGGAGATCAATAAGGAAAGGAATAGTCTTTCCAATAAATACTGCTAGGTGAACTGAAATTCCATATGGGTAAAAGTGAATTTGAATGCTACCACAGATTATACCAAAAAATGAACTCTAGCTAGACTATAGATCTAAATGTGAACATAAAATCAATGAAAATTTAAAAAGATAACATAGGTGACTATCAACTTCAGGTAGAAAAGTATTTAATAAATAAGACACAGAAAGCACTAACCATGAAAGAAAATATTGATATTTTAGACTTCACTAAAATTAAGTACTTTTGTTGATCAGACACCATTGAGAATGTTAGCCCCAGAATGCAAAAAGACATCTGCAAAAGATATAACTAACAATCTGTTTTTACAGAGCTTATTTAAAGAACTTCTACAAATCAATAAGCAAAAATTCTGCTAGAAAAAAAATGGACAAAGGAGAACAGTTACTTTAGATAGGATATTCAAATCAATGGACATGAAAAGCTGCTCACTCCTATTAGAATTTAATAAAATGAAAATTAAAACCAATAAAAGATACCACTAACACCTACTAGAATGGTTAAAATTTTAATGGCTGATATTACGTAGTTCTGATGAGGTTACAGAAAAACTAGAACTCTCAACCACTGTTGGAGTGTTTATTGGTATAACTCCTTTAGAAATCTTTGTCAGTAACCAATAAAGCAGAATAAATGTGAACTTACTTATTTACTTACTTACTTAATGTATTTATTTATTCATTTATTCATTTATGTATTTGTTTATTTATTTATTTATTTATTTATTTATTTATTTATTTATTTATGAGGCAGTGAGCAGTAGAAATGCATCCCATTGTGCACCAGACACAATACCAAAAAGTCATAGTGGCATCTCTCATATTAGCTTTAGATTAGAAATAACCCAAAGGGTCATCAGTAGAATGGGTAAATACATTGTGGTATATTTATTCAATACAATATTCTAACAAATTAATTTGAACTACTGTTGTACTCAACAAAGATGAATCTCATGTATACAATTTTTTTCTTTTTTTTTTTTTTTAAGTTTATTTATTTTTCCAGAGAGAGAGAGAGATAGAGCATGAGCTGGGGAGGGGCAGAGAGAGAGGCCACTCACGAGTGGCAAGATCATGACCCGGGCCGAAGTCGGTTGCTTAACCAACTGAGCCACCCAGGTGCCCCACACCTTTACAATATTGAGTATTTTGAACTATAAACATACCATGCCTCTATCTATTTAGGTCTTATTTAATTTATCCTAGCAATGTTGACAATATTATATATAGAAAATTTAACACATACTTTTTAGAATCATTCTAGTTATTTGAGACTGCTATTAATGGCATAATTTAGTTTTTTCCTTTTGTAATTATTGTTGAATTATTTCTGGCATATAAAAATGCTGAGTTTTATATTTCAAACTTGTAAGAAGTGACTTCTTAATTTCATGTATTAATTCTAAGTTTATTTTATGATTTTTCCTGTTTTATACATACAGTGTTATCTGTATATAAGGATGGTTTTGTTTCTTCGTATTCAACCTTTTTACCACTTGTTATATTTTTTTGTCTTACTGCGTTTGTTAAGATATCCAGAAACCATGAGTACAAGTGATGGAAACAACTATGCTTGCTGCCTTCTTGATCACAGAAAGAGTTTACATTTCACTAGTAAATATATTAATAGCTGTATGGTATCTCCCCGCCCCCCTTATCCATGGGGGATATTTCCTAAGACTCCCGGTGGATTCCTGGAACTGTGGATACTACTGGAGCGTATATATACTATTTTTTCCCGATACATACATACCTATAATATAGTTTAATTTATAAATCAGGCACAGTAAGATATTAACAACAATAACTAATAATTTTAACAATATACTGTAATAAAAGTTGTGTGGATGTGGTCTCTCTCTCAAAGTATCTTACTGTATTGTGCTCACCTTCTTATTTGTGATGATGTGAGATAATAAAACACGTCTGTGGTGAGATGAAATGTGGTACATGACTTAGGCATTGTGACATAGCCTTAGACTATTACTTAGGCATTGTGACATAGCCTTAGACTATTATTGGCTTTGTGACCATAAATGAGAAGGAATATCCTCTGCTTCCAGACTGTGGCTGACTGTTAACAACTAAACCCTGAAAAGCAAAAGAACAGACAAGGGGTGGTGGGCAATAGCATACTGTACTCTGATTAGCAATATTAGAGTTATTTATTTGCTATGCTGCTTAGTGATATATAAGTGAAATGCTGTGTTTACTTGTGCCTAGTGTATTTGCTACTTTGTTCAGTGATATAGGAGTGAGATATTGAGTTTAAAACTATAAGGGTGTGTGGCATTGTGTTTAGTAATCTTATGTGAGACACTGTGTTTAGTGTTGCGCTGAGGTTGTGCTAATCTAATGACATATGTCGTTAGAACCCTTGGGCTCAGTGGTGTATGTGCTGCTGGGATAGCGATACATGTGTCATGTATATGTGTGAGACAGTCTATTCAGTGGTGCCTCGTGTGGATGGTATGTTCTTTATTATTTTTTGCATTCCATCAATTATATTTTTTTCATATAATTTATTGTCAAGTTGGCTTCCATAAAACACCCAGTGCTCATCCCAACAAGTGCCCTCCTCAATGCCCATCACCCACTTTCCCCTCTCCCCACCCACCATCAACCCTCAAATTGTTCTCTGTATTTAAGAGTCTCTTATGGTTTGCCTCCCTCCCTCTCCGTTTCTAACTTTTTTCCCCCTTTCCTTCCCCCCATGGTTTTCTGTTAAGTTTCTCAACATCCACATATGAGTGAAAACATACGGTATCCGTCTTTCTCTGACTGACTTATTTCACTTAGCATAATACCCTCCAGTTCCAGCCACGATGCTGCAAATGGAGGATTTCATTCTCATTGCCAAGTAGTATTCCATTGTATATATAAACCTTTCTTTAGAGAAATGTGTGCTACAATGTTCAGCTACATATATGTGAAGAATTGTGTGTATCGCTGTGCATACTGCTATGTTTAGTGATATGCTTGTGCAAAACATTATTTAGAGTGCCTATTTTTCTGTGATACTTTAACAATATATTTGTTAGCTACCATATCAATAGCACTTGATATGTGTGCTAGTGTTGCAGTGACACACCTGTGACACTATGTTTAGTAGTGCTTGGAGTATGAACTACCAAGGTTGGCTGTGCAAAAGCAAATACTGTGCAGATATGCCTGGTGTTTGCTACCGTGTTCAGTGACGTGTGTGAACTACTATGTTTAATAGTGCCTGGCATGCTTGCTACTTTGTTCAGGGATGTATGTGGGAGACACTGTGTTTAAAGATTCCAGGTGTGTTTGTTCCTGCTCGAGATACTATGTTTAGTGATGAC
The DNA here is from genome assembly GCF_023721935.1 of Panthera uncia. Taxonomy (NCBI): domain Eukaryota; kingdom Metazoa; phylum Chordata; class Mammalia; order Carnivora; family Felidae; genus Panthera; species Panthera uncia. Next base: position 96,258,569 of record NW_026057578.1, read on the forward strand.
TCATGCTTGTGCTACTCCATACAGTGAATCATGTGTGAGGACTTGGGTTTAGCGGCGTGTGTGCTGGTACGTTTACTGATACATGTGTGAGACACCGTTTCATGCTGCTTGTTTAGTGTTACATGCATGGGAGATTGTGCTTGGTGGCGTCCATCATGTATACCACTGTGTCTAGTGATACATGTGTGAGACAGTTTCCAGGGAAAATGTAGGTGTTTCAATGTGTTTAGTGATATTGTATAAAATACCTTGTTTGGTGGCGCCTGGTGTGTGTGCTTCTATGTTTACTGATCTAGGAGTAAAACATTGTATTAATGGTCTGTGGTGCCTTTATTTTTACTGTATTTAGAAATATATGTGTGTTACATTGTGTTTAATTGTGTGAGGTATGTGACACTGTGTTCAATGATTTTATGTGTGAAACGGTTTGTGTTTTGTGGAGTGTGATAATGCATTTAGTGGGGTGCGTGGTAGGAATTTTTATTAGCAGCATATATGTGACATATCAGGCTTAAAGGTACGTGGAGTATATGATGATATATTTAGTCATGTGTGTTTGAGTAGTATGTTTCTTAATATTGATTAGATACTATTAGTTGATGTTGAGTCATCTGCATCCTCGATGATTTGCCTTCTACTTTTTTCATCAGTTATTCATAGAGGGTTGTTGAAGTCTCCAAATATATTCATGATTTGTCTGTTTCTCGTTTCAGTTTTATTAGTTTTGGTTTCATGTATTTTGCACATATACTGTTTGGTACTTACACACATAATATTGTTAATGTCTTCTTGGAGATTGACCTCTTATATCATTGTACGATAATCCTCCCTTCCCTGGCAATTTTCTTTGTTCTAAGATCTAATTTAGCTGATATTAATATAGCCATGCTTGCTTTTTGTTACTAATGTTTGCATGATATATCTTTTTTCCATCCTGTAATGGGTTGAATGGTGTTTCCCAAAAAGATACGCCCATGCCCTGAAAACTTAATGTGACCATATGTGGGGGAAAAAAAGTCTTTGCAGATGCAATGAAGTTACGGATATTGATGTGAGATCATCCTAAATTTTGTGAGTGTACCCCAAATCAAACGACAAGTGTCTTTATCAGAAGAGAAAAAGGACACAAAGCAGAAGGACATGTGGAGACAGAGGCAGACACTGGAGTTAAGTGCCCTCACACCAAGGAACACCTGGAGCCATCAGAAGCTAGAAGCAAGGAAGAATTCTTCTCTAGGGACTTTGGAGGGAGAACAGCCCTGCCAATATCTTCATTTCTGATCTCTGGCCTCCAAAATGGGAGGTCAATAAATTTGTGCTTTTTAAGCCACCCAGTTTATAGGAATTTCTTACAGCAGCCTTAGGAATCTAATCCATGTCTTTTTATTTTCAACTTGCCTGTACCTTTATATTTGAAGTGAGTTTCTTGTGGACATCAAGACAACACATAGTGGGCCATTTTTTTTTCAATTCTCACTTCCAATCTCTGTATTTTAATTGCTGTATTTATACCATTTACATTTAAGGTAATCATAGATATGTTGGGGATTTTATTTTTTGTTTTTTATTTTTATTTTGCTATTTTATTTTTTGTTTTTTCTTTGTTCTCTCTATTATATTTATCCTTTTTTTTCAGGTACTTCATGTGAGTTTCTTGAAAATATTTAGAACTGCACTTATTTTATATATAGTGTTTTTGTGTAGCTACTTTAGTAGTTGCTTGGGTTTACATTATATATCTATAACTTATCCAAGTCTATCCATGTCATCTTTTAACAGTTCAAGTGAAGTACAGAAACCTTACCTCCTTTTACATCCATTTACCCTCTATGTTTATAATTTAATTGTGTTAACTATCCCTTATTTGTATATTTAGAAACATATCAGTGTTATATTTTTTCCTTTATCACCAAACACAAATCAGAGAGCCCAAATACAAAAGTCTATTGTTTTATCCATATCTTTGTTTATCATGTTCCTTAGTCCTTGATAATGTTCCAAAATTCCTTCTTTATTGCTTTAGATAATTTCCTTTAGCTATTCTTTCAGTGTAGGCATGCTAGCAATTAATTAACTTAGTTTCCTTCATCTGAGAATATCTTGATTTCCTTCTTCCTAAATGTTACTTTTCCTGGATATAAGATTCTAGGTTGACAGATTTTTTTCATTCAGCATTTAAAAAATGCTTAGCATTTATTTCTGGTCTTCAGTTTCTGATGAGTAGTCTTCCATTATAAATCTTTATATATATGTATATATACTAAAACTAAATATACTATTTATATGTATATATACTATAACCTAAAAACAAAGAAATATATATAAATAAATATTTATAAATATGTTTATATTTATAATTAAAAATTATAATTAAAAATTAAAATTTAAAATATAAATATTTATAAAATATTTATAAAAATTTATAAATATATTATGTGTATAAATAAAATATTTATATATAACATATTATGTATATATTATATATTATATATGTAATATAATATATTATAAATTATATAATATAATATAATTTGTATTTGTTTATATATTTTAATATATTATATGTATATATTAATATATAATATATATTATAAATATATAATAATATTATAAATAATATATAATATATATAATATATTTTCCTTTGTGTATATATATTATATATGTGTGTGTATCTATATATAATGTATATTATACATATTTTTTTTCTTTGTTTTTAGTTTTCAGAGGTTTGATCATAATGTGCCTTGGTGTGAATTTGTTTGGTTTTCTCCTCTTTGGGGTTCACTCAGCTTTTTGAATCTATATTTATGACTTGCCAAATTTGGAAAATTTTCAACCATTATTTATTTGAGTACTTTTTCAATGCTGCCCTCTTTCTCCTCTCCTTCTGGGACTTTGATGCCATAAATGTTGGATCTTTTGTTACAATCCCACAAATTCCTGAGGCTTTGTTTCTTTTCCCCAATCTATTTTCACTCTTTTTTTTTTTCAAATTGAGTAATTTCTTTTGTTCTTTCAATTCACTGATTTCACATGTGCTTCTTTCATTCTTCTACTGAGACCATCCATTGAGATTTTAATTTTAAATATCTAGATCAGAAATTTGGAGCCTGCCCTCTAAGAGCAGAACTCCTAGTGCTTAAGATCCACCTCTAGGCTAACTATGGGGATATTGTAACTTAAAATCAGTTAAAGGCCAAGATTTTCTGCAGCATTGTCCAATGTCTATAGGGCCTTTTCAAAAGCAAGTACAAACACCTCTTTCCCCTCCACTCCTTTCATATGAACCAGTATACCTGACACTAATTTAAACCAATAATTGATCCCTGAACAGACATTTGAGCCCACTGGTTCCAATGCCTTTGATAAAATGGGATCTCTGAATGGAACAGAAAAAAGATGAGGAATATCACGAAACATAGCTTCATCATAACTAGCAAGCCATTTTATGGAAGATATCAAGAGATAGTCAGGTATGGTTTAGTGTTACAGTGACTAATAGTAGGTATTTGATCAATATTTGAGAGAGAAATTGGCATTTCAGGAAGATATAACACACTATTTCTGATGTGCCTAATTAAACTGAAGAGGAACTTAGGACAAGGAGTGACACAGACTCAGAATTAAGTTCACATTGGAATTGCATCTGTCTTCTGAGATGATCATCAGGTATTTTACACGCCTCAAATTTCCCAGTGGGAAGAAATTTTTACACAAGCAAGCACTGAGAAAAACAATCTTCTTCCAATTGGAGAAGATAGATGGAGAGAGAGAGAGAGAGAGAGAGAGAGATCACATATCTATGTATGAAAATAAAAAAGAAATCCAGTTTGTACCTACTTACTCAGTTATACCATTTGCTTATAATGCATATAATCTACTTGATAAATGATGCATTTGACACCTTCCAGGCATGGTCATTCTTCATCTGTCTTGTCTAATATTTTCTAATTTTTGATCTGCTATGTGTTCAGAGCTCTAACTGGTCAAGTTAATGCTTTCCCAGGTTATTTATTTACAAAACAAGCCCTGTTCACAGATAAATAATTAGTTGCCTGAGACCATTGATCTCTCCATCAGTTTACAGATTTAAGTGCTACCCTAAGATTTTCTCTTTCATTGCAGTTTGTCTCCATTCTAGACATTTATTTCTCCTTTTCATTTATTACGCTCATAGTATTTATTATATTTCCTCCTCTCTTCCAATTCAGATATAATAATCCTCCCTTTATGCAATCTTCTTACTTCCTTAGGACATTAAAACAAGAGGTGTCAAAATCTATCCCAGTTTCAAATGAAAAAAATACTTAAATGAATTTATATTTTCTAAACTATATTAGGATTTTTAGAAATACATGTGGATTTATAGAATGAGCATTTAAAAAAGTGGTAAAGGAAAGAGACTACTTACTTACATTTTCTGGGTACACAATGGATCAGCCTTCTGCTAACAACTTTACTTACATTATTTCATATAATTTTAACAGAAAATTAGGTTAAAATGCAGAAACAGAGGTTCAGAGTCCTTATTTATTCTCTCCTAAATCATACTGTTAGTAAAACTGGTATGGAGATGACTACTGGAATTAAATATAAACAATTAATTTCCCAGCACCCTGATAAAATGCATAATATTGGCTAAAACACTATTTCACTTCTTTGGGCCTTATTTTCCTCAGCTATAAAATCAGGATTGAATATGACATGGTTTCCTTCTTAGCAGTGCTTTAAGTATAATGAGATGCATACACTTTATCTCAGTTTTGGCCAGTTTCCCAAAAAGATGAGCATAAAGTAATATGGAAAACATTCTCATATTCAAAAAGTATTGGCTTGACATACTATGCAGGACTTGCAAAGAAGATAACAAAAGACTGGTGTTGTGTGATATATATATATATATATATATATACACATGTGTATATATATATGTATATATACACACATATATATACATATACATATATATATATGTATATATATATACATATATATATATATATATCACTTAGATCTATAGATTTCTACTTACAGAATTGTTGAGGTTGAAGGAGCTTGGAACAAGAATGTCTTTGGAAATTTGCAGTACTGTGATATAATATCCCCTTCTATGGGGAATGGGAATGGGTGCTTCTCTCTTATATCAAAGTCAATGTGAAAACCTTCAGTGGACCACACAAAACCTTGAGCTGTGAACTCTGAAGGCCCCATGACTGAGGCAGTCTAAATATGGAAGACTATTCCTGGCTACCTGGTCTTGTGGCAGCATAAAAAAGGAGGTCTGCACTGGGAACTGACCACATTCCCAGAGTTTATTAGAGAAAACATAGAAAAATCTTTGAGCCAAACACTCCTTAGTTTCTCCTAAAGCCAATCTAAATACATCGTCCAGAAGAAGTTCCTGGAACTAACCTAATAGAGAATGAGAAGTAAAACCCCTGCTTAAAAAACTCTGTTTTATCTTTCCGACCCAGCCATAGGCAATTACAAAGGCTTTACCTGGCAGGACTCACAGAGGAAAGTTGGTCTCCCCACACCAGATTTGGTACACAGCCAGTTTCTTGCTGTCTCAGGAGGGAGTTGCAGTCAAAGACTCATGCTCCCGGCCAGCTACACTTTTATACATACTTGCATTCCTTGCCCAGCACCTAGGTTCACACTTCTCTTTATGTGGAGCCTTACAACTCCTGAAGCTTTCCTCAGGTGACTATGCTGAGATCTTCTTGCAGCAGGTGGGGATGATGGTGCTGAAGGATACACTTTTCCCCACTCTGACACTGTATACAGTGCTTTTCTACTAGCCTTCCCTTCTCTCCCTCCCCCTTGCCTCAGGAAGTTACATCTTAAGTAAAACAGTAATACCCTCACCAGTTAAAGAGAGTCATTAAATGAAAATCAGACCAAAACAGAGATTGACAAAGGCTCTTCAAAATCTAAATGTGAAATTTTCAGCCTTTGCAATTATGTTATAGTGGACACTGTTTATACTTTCCCCCCTTATGCATAAAAGTAGCTCAGTTAATGGTGACTATTCTTTAAAAATAAAGCAGTAACAATGTGAATAATAATAATACTTAATTTAAAAATATGAAATATACAGAGGCACCGTGGTGGCTCAGTCAGTTAAGCGTCCGACTTTGGCTCAGGTCATGATCTTGCCATTCCCAAGTTTGAGCCCCGCATTGGGCTCTGTACTGACAGCTCAGAACCTGGAGCCTGTTTCAGATTCTCTGTCTGCCTCTCTCTCTGACCTCCCCCAGCCACCCCCCACTCGTGCTCTCTCTCTCTCTCAAAAATAAATAAACATTAAAAATTTTTTGAAAAATACTCCCTTTAAAAAATATGGAATATTCATTTGTATACCTTGGCAAGTAATACAAGTCCTTGATAATCAGGGAAAGGGTAAACATGTGGTGTCATAAGAATACAGGAAGGGAGCAGCTAACCAGTCTTTTAGTGAAAAAGAATAAGCAAAGTGTATTTTCAGCCTTAAAACATGATTTAAAAATTAGTAGAAGTTAACTATGGGTGAAAAAGAAAAAGAGGGCGTTCCAGGCAGGGGATCAGTATATGTAAATGCTAAGCTATGACAGAACTAAGTGGGAGTTAGAAATCATAATGGAATGGCTAGAAACACATTTGAAGATAGATGTTAAAGAGAAAGTAGAGACAAGATTATTTTGAGCTAAGGACTTTATCCTGAAGCTCACTGATCAACGCAGAAATGCATTTGAGAGATAATGTTCCAAAAACAGAGAAAAGGGACTGGGCAAAGATGAAATAGGAAACAGAGTGACTAATGAGGTGACTGCAGGAACCCAAATTTTCTAATGCTAACAGCTCATTCTATAAGTATGGAAATTGAGGCACAGAATTTCTTGTATTTCTATGATCTAGTTACATAATTCTCCAATTGGAAGTTCTTACCACTGGGCTATATGATTATTTTTCTATTTTCAGTGGGTTCTTTTTCTTCTCCACATTCCACCCCTCAGCAGCACACATGCACACACATGCGTACACACACATTGATTATAAGCTATTTCATGTTAATGGCTTACTCATTTCTCACCCCTTCCTTTGTTAAAAATAATCTAATATTAGGGCAACTGGGTGGCTCAGTCAAGAGTGTTGAACTCTTGATTTCAGCTCAGGTGGTTCTCTCAGGGTCATGAGATCAAGCCCTGTGTTGGGCTCTGTGCTGGGCATGGAGCCAGCTTGAGATCCTCTCTTTCTCACGCTCTCTCCTCTGCCCCTTGCTTGCACTCTCTCTCTAACATAAAAGTCATCATGATCATCATCATCATCTATAACAAGCTTGATCCAGATATGTCTGGGGAACTATAGGGGAAGACTGCCAGTGTGCCTACTGTTTGGATAAAAACTTGTTGATGTTTCAGATGAAAACAATGGATTACACTCTAAAAGGAATGGCAGGATGGTTTTTTTTTTAACATTTATTCATTTTTTAAAAATTTTTATTTTTTTAATTTACATCCTAGTTAGCATATAGTGCAACAATGATTCCAGGAGTAGATTCCTTAATGCCCCTTACCCATTTAGCCCATCCCCCCTCGCACAACCCCTCCAGTAACCCTCTGTTTGTTCTCCATTTTTAAGAGTCTCTTATGTTTTGTCCACCTCCCTGTTTTTATATTATTTTTGCTTCCCTTCCCTTATGTTCATCTGTTTTGTCTCTTAAAGTTCTCATATGAGTGAAGTCATATGATATGTGTCTTTCTCTGAGTAATTTCGCTTAGCATAATACCCTCTAGTTCCATCCACGTAGTTGCAAATGGTAAGATTTCCTTCTTTTTGATTGCCAAGTAATACTCCATTGTATATATGTACCACATCTTCTTTATCCATTCATTCATTGATGGACATTTGGACTCTTTCCATACTTTGGCTATTGTTGATAGTGCTGCTATAAACATGGGGGTGCATGTGTCCCTTTGAACCAGCACCTGTATCCCTTGGATAAATGCCTAGTAGTGCAATTGCTGGGTCATAGGGTAATTCTATTTTTAATTTTTTGAGGAACCTCCCTACTGTTTTCCAGAGTGGCTGCACCAGCTTCCATTCCCACCAACAGTGCAAAACAGATCCTCATTCTCTGCATCCTCGTCAACATCTGTTGCTGCCTGAGTTGTTAATGTTAGCCATTCTGACAGGTGTAAGGTGGTATCTCATTGTGGTTTTGGTCTGTATTTCCCTGATGATGAGTGATGTTGAGCATTTTCTCATGGGTTGGTTGGCCATCTGGATGTCTTCTTTGGAGAAGTGTCTATTCATGTCTTTTGCCCATTTCATCACTGGATTATTTGTTTTTTGGGTGTTGCGTTTGATAGAGTCTTTATAGTTTTTGGATACTAACCCTTTATCTGATATGTCATTTGCAAACATCTTCTCCCATTCCATTGGTTGCCTTTTAGTTTTGCTGATTATTTCCTTTGTTGTGCAGAAGCTTTTTATTTTGATAAGGTCCCAAAAGTTGATTTTTGTTTTTATTTCCCTTCCCTCTGGAGACGTGTTGAATAAGAAGTTGCTGAGGCCAAGATCAAAGAGGTTTTTGCCTGCTTTCTCCTTGAGGATTTTGATGGCTTCCTATCTTGCATTGAGGTCTTTCATCCACTTTGAGTTTATTTTTGTGTATGGTATAAGAAAGTGGTCCAGGTTCATTCTTCTGCATGTCGCTGTCCAGTTTTCCCAGCACCACTTTCTGAAGAGACTGTCTTTATTCCATTGGATTTTCTTCCCTGCTTTGTCAAAGATTAGTTGGCCATATGATTGTAGGTCCATTTCTGGGTTCTCTATTCTGTTTCATTGATCTGAGTGTCTGTTTTTCTGTCCATACCATACTGTCTTGATGATTACAGCTTTGTAGTATAGCTTGAAGTCTGGGATTGTGATGCCTCCTGCTTTGGTTTTCTTTCTCAAGATTGCTTTGGCTATTCAGGGTCTTTTCTGGTTCCACACAAATTTTAGGATTGTTTGTTCTAACTCTGTGAAGAATGCTGGTGTTATTTTGATAGGGATTGCATTGAATATGTAGTCTGCTTGGGGTAGTATTGACACTTTAACAATATTTGCTCTTCCTACCCAGGACATGGAATCTTTTTCCACTTTTTGGTGTCTTCTTCAATTTCTTTCATAAGCTTTCTATAGTTTTCAGTGTATAGATTTCCCCCTCTTTGGTTAGATTTATTCCTAGGTATTTTATGGTTTTTGGTGCAGTTGTAAATGGGATCGATTCCTTGATTTCTCTTTCTGTTGCTTCATTGCTGGGGTATAGAATGCAACTGATTTCTGTGCATTGATTTTATATCCTGCAACTTTGCTGAATTCATGAATCAGTTCTAGCAGTTCTTTGGTGGAAACTTTTGGGTTTTCCATATAGAGTATCATGTCATCTGCAAAGAGTGAAAGTTTGACCTCCTCTTGGCTGATTTGGATGCCTTTTATTTCTTTGTGTTGTCTGATTGCAGAGGCTAAGACTTCCAATACTATGTTGAATAACAATGGCAAGAGTGGACATCCCTGTCTTGTTCCTGACCTTAGGGGGAAAGCTCTCAGTTTTTCCCCATTGAGGACGATATTAGCATTGGGTCTTTCATATATGGCTTTTATGATCTCAAGGTATGATCCTTCTATCCCTACTTTCTTGAGGGTTCTTATCAATAAAGGACGTTGTATTTTGTCAAATGCCTTCTCTGCATCTATTGAGAGGATCATATGGTTCTTGTCCTTTCCTTTATTGACGTGATGAATCAGTTAATTGTTTTGCAGATATTGAACCAGCCCTGCATCCCAGGTATAAACCCCACTTGGTCGTGGTGAATAGTTTCTTTAATGTATTGTTGGATCCTGTTGGTTAATATCTTGTTGAGGATTTTCGCATCCATGTTCAACAAGGAAATTGGTCTGTAGTTCTCCTTTTTAGTGGAGTCTTTGTCTGGTTTTGGAATCAAGGTAATACTGGCTTCACAGAGAGAGTTTGAAAATTTTCCATCCATTTCTATTTTTTGGAACAGCTTCAAGAGAATAGGTGTTAATTCTTCCTTAAATGTTTGGTAGAATTTCCCTGGAAAGCCATCTGACCCTGGACTCTTGTTTTTTGGCAGATTTTTGATTACTCATTTTATTTCTTTACTGGTTATAGATCTGTTCAAATTTTCTATTTCTTCCCGTTTCAGTTTTGGTAGTGTATATGTTTCTAGGAATTTGTCCATTTCTTCCAGATTGCCCATTTTATTGGCGTATATTTGCTTATAATAGTCTCTTTTTATTGTTTTTATTTCTGCTGTGTTGGTTGTGATCTCTTCTCTTTCTTTCTTGATTTTATTTATTTGGGTCCTTTCCTTTTTCTTTTTGATCAAACTGGCTAGTGGTTTATCAATTTTGTTAATTCTTCCAAAGAACCAGCTTCTGGTTTCATTGATCCATTCTGTTTGTTGTTGTCGTTGTTGTTGTTGTTGTTGTTGTGTCTTTTTGTTTTGTTTTTTGGTTTCGATAGCATTAATTTCTGCTCTAATCTTTATTATTTCCTGTCTTCTGCTGGTTTGGGGTTTATTTGCTGTTCTTTTTCCAGTTCTTTAAGGTGTAAGGTTAGGTTGTGTATCTGAGACCTTTCTTCCTTCTTTAGGAAAGCCTGGATTGCTATATATGTTCCTCTTATGACCACCTTTGCTGTGTCCCAGAGGTTTTGGGCTGTAGTGTTATCATTTTCATTGCCTCCATGTACTTTTTAATTTCCTCTTTAACTTCATGGTTAGCCCATTCATTCTTTAGTAGGATGTTATTTTGTCTCCAAGTATTTGTTACCATTCCAAATTTTTTCTTGTGGTTGATCTCGAGTTCCATAGTGTGGTCTGAAAATATGCACAGTATGATCTCAGTTTTCTTGTACTTGTTGCAGGCCGATTTGTGTCCCAGTATGTGGTCTATTCTGGAGAATTTCCATGTGCACTAGAGAAGAATGTATATTCTGCTGCTTTAGGATGATATTCTGAATATATCTGTTAAGTCCATCCAGTCCAGTGTGTCATTCAAAGCCATTGTTTCCTTGTTGATTTTTTGATTAGATGATCTGTCCATTGCTCTAAGTGAGGTGTTGAAGTCCCCTACTATTACGGTATTATTATCAATTAGTTTCTTTATGTTTGTGATTTAATTGATTTACATATTTGGGTCCTTTCACGTTTGGAGCATAAATGTTTACAACTGTTAGGTCTTCTTGGTGGATAGACCCCTTAATTATGATATAATGCCCTTCTTCCTCTCTTGTTACAGTCTTTATTTTAAAGTGTAGATTGTCTGATATAAGTATGGCTACTCCGGCTTTCTTTTGTTGACCATTAGTATGATAGATGGTTCTCCATCCCCTTACTTTCAATCTGAAGGTGTCTTTAGTTCTAAAGTGGGTCTCTTGTAAACAGCATGTAGATGGATCTTGTCTTCTTATCAATTCTGTTACCCTATGTCTTTTGATTGGGGCATTTAGTCCACTGACATTTAGAGTGAGCACTGAAAGATATGAATTCATTGCCCTTGTGTTGCTTGTAGAGTTGGAGTTCCTGGTGTTGTTCTCTGGTCCTCTCTAGTCTTTGTTGCTTTGGGTCTTTATTTATCTATTTATTTTTCATCTATTCTACCCAAAAGAGTCCCCCTTAAAATTTCTTGCAGGGCTGGTTTAGTGGTCACAAAGTACTTTAACTTTTGTCTGGAAACTTTTAATCTCTCCTTCTATTTTGAATGACAGCCTTGATGGATAAAGAATTTGGGGCTGCATATTTTTCGATTCATCACATTGAATATTTCCTGCCACTCCTTTCTGGCCTGCCAAGTTCTGTGGATAGATCTGCTGCAAACCTGGTCTGACTTCCTTTATAGGTTAAGGACTTTTTTTCCCTTGCTGCTTTCATGGTTCTTTCCTTGCGTGAATATTTTGTGAATTTGACTATGATATGCCTTGTTGATGGTTAGTTTGTGTTGAATCTACTGGGAGTCCTCTGTGCTTCCTGGATTTAGATATCTATGTCTTTCCCCAGGTTAGGAAAGTTTTCCACTATGTTTACTCACATAACCCTTCTACCCCTTTTTCTCTCTCTTCATCTTCTGGGACCCCCATGATTCTGATGTTGTTCCTTTTTATTGAGTCACTGATTTCTCTAATTCTTAAATTGTTCCCTTTTGCCTTAGTCTCCCTCTTTTTTTCTGCTTCATTATTCTCAAGAAATTTGTCCTCTGTATCGCTGACTCTCTGCCCTGCCTTATCCATCCTTGTCACTGTGGCATCCATTTGAGATTGCAGCTCAGTTATAGAATTTTTTATTTCGTCCTGATGAGCTTTTACTTCTTTTATCTCTGTAGAAATGTATTCTAATCTATTTTCAACTCCAGCTAGTATTCTTATTATTGTGATTATAAATTCTGGTTTAGACATCTTGCTCTTATCTGTGTTGGTTAAGTCCCTGGCTGTCGTTTCTTCCTGCTCTTTCTTTTGGGGTGAATTCCTTCATTTCATCATTTTTAAGGGAGAAAAGGAATTAATGAGGTCAAAAAATAATTCAAATTAAAAAAACTTAAAATTAAAAAATTAAAAACAACACACACACACACACACACACACACACACAAATATCAAATAAATGATGCTAGATCCTAGGTGTTTTTTGTTCTGGGTGTTGAAAGGAGCTTGATAGATTAGAGAAAAAAAGGAGAATGAATGCAAAAAAAAAAGGAAATCATTTGAAAATTTGAGAAAATGAATACACTGAAATAGAATAAAATGAAATGATGGAAGTAAAATAGAATTTGAAAAATTTACACAAAAGAAAAAATATAGTAGAAAAATTAAACAAAAATATTTTTAATAAAAATTTAAAATAAATTTTTCTCTTTCTGTATTCAAGAAAAAGAAAAGAAATGAAAAAGAGGGGGGAAAATAAAATTGAATAGATGGACCAGAGAACAGACTGAAATCTGATTGAAATTACTTCATTTTCCCCTAGAAGTCAAACTATAAAGCACTTTATAGTCTGTAAACTAAGCAGGTAGAGATTTGTGTTCCTGAAGAGTGAGGTTGGCCCAGTTAGGCAGGGGTTAGTGTAATGGTTCCTTTCTCCACTAGATGGCATTGCTTAGCTTACTGGGGTGGATAGTTGTGGAGCTTGAAGGTATGTATGCACATGCGTGGGAGGGGTGAAAATGGCATTACCCAGCTACCCAGTCTCTAGTATCAGAACTCTGTTCTCCCTGATCCGCAATCGTGCACCCATCCTTTTTCTTCAGCTTCTGTCCACTCCCCACTTTTACACTGTCCATGACCAAGCCACAGGCAGCACCTCCCTCCTGAGTTTTATCTCAGATAGGGCTGTTTTTCCCGACCCCTTATTTATGAGAGACTGCAGCTTTGACCCATTCTGACCCTGTATGGGAGAGTCTCATCAAGCAATGGCCGGGTGCCAGCCACACCCAGGAACATTCACAGGACTATGCTGCTGCCGATGCCCAGGGACTGTGGCCAGGTGCCAGCCCACCCCAGAAAAACCTCACGTGATAATATAGCAGCAGTGCTTCAGGGATTATGGAAAATCACAACACACGTCTGGCACCAGGCTTCACCTCCAACGATCTTGTTCCAGTACCAGTGAATGTGGTTGTTCTCCCAGGTCAACTGGGGTCTTTGCCTGTGGGGGAGCCATACAGCCTCTACTAGATGTCCTCCCAGCAGGTGAACCGCCTCTCCCTGTGTGGCCCGAAGACCCCCAGACTTCACTCTGCTCCTGGGGATTCGCCCTTCCCACCAGAGCACCGCCAGGTATTGTGCTATGGAGTTTCAGACTCTGCACCCCTCCCCCCCCCGTTTATAGAGTCTTAGTGGAATTTAAACCCTTTCCTTTCTCCTTTCTCACTTTTTAGTTCAGTCCCTGTGGCTGTTCCCACTTTTCTACTTTCTCTCCAGCTGCTTTGGCGGGGGGTTCCTTTCCCATATTCTTCTCCCCCCCCCCCCACTCTGCCGCCCCATCTCCATCCTCTCTCTGCAAGCAAAAACAGCTCCCTGCCCTCTGTGGCTTCTCTCTCCCCCAGTTCACCTCTCCATACAGTGTACCTGCTGAGTTCTGTGGTTCAGGTTGTGCAGGTTGTTGTGTTAATCCTCAAGTCAGTTTTCTCGGTGTGCAGGATGGTTTAGTGTTGATCTGGCTGTATTTCATTGGACGCAAGACACAAAAAAACTTCCATGCTGTTCTGCCATCTTGGCTCCTCCTCCTAATGTTTATTCATTTTTAAGAGACAAAGCACAAGTAGGGAAGGGACAGAGAGAGAGGGAGACACAAAATCTGAGGCAGCTCCATGCTGCTGAGCTGAAAGCACAGAGCCCAGTATGGGGCTTGAACTGACGAACTGTGAGATCATGACCTGAGCTGAAGTCAGACGCTTAACTGTCTGAGCCACCCAGGCGCCCCAGGAATGGCAGTTTTAAATACATGGTTATGCCTCAGAATATAACCAGTCCTACAGATCCATAGGAGAGTCCTATAGCACGATGACTTAATCCACACACTCATAAAACAAGTATTGATCATTTACTGTGGGCCAGGCCGTCTATTAGGCCTTGAAGAGATACTACCAGGAAATACAGACCAGTTTCTACCCTAATGATTCTGATTTTAAAAGCTATGGGATATCTTTGGCAGGTTTCAAAGCAGTCCTCAAGAAATTAATAAGTTAACAGAGTATTTTCAAATAAATTCTATAAAAGCCTGAGATCCCAGGATACCAACTGCACTTCTCATGACAACAGTGACCCTCATAATAATAGTAATGTGGCTGAGGCCTTAGTGCTGGGCCAAGGTTATAGTGTTACCACCCATTGTGCCCTCCACTGATGTATACGTTGTCTCTTGCCTTTATTATTATAATCTTTGGGATGAAAGAGAAACTCAGAGGCAGCAGAGGTGACATTGATACCTCTAAGTAACAGCACAAATTGAATTTAGTGGCATTGGTATACAGCTTCCATTTCTTTGATAGCAATGATTAGTGCCCAGGAAATCTCCCACATGGGGACAAAGAGAAAACAGCAGTTTCTCCCTGATTAAAGTAAGAAGACTGATCCTCAGTGTGCATGGAAATCATCCCCTGTAATGTCCCACCATTGCATATTCTCTTGGAAGAAACTTGATTTCATCGGATTCTGACAAATTACATGGAGCAAGTAGGTATGGCCAGAGAATAACCATTTCTTATGAAGCCAGGAAAGCATAAATTTCTAACATTGCTTATGTTTCCTTTGGCCAAGACTTTTTCTTTGTGATTTCAAAGTGGCTTTCACTGTGTTAGAAGGAAAGGAGAGAAAGAATTTAAGTGAGTGCATTCCCAAGATTGGGAGTGATACTGGAAGGTTGGAGAGCATTTCTGAAATCTCTTGATGTATTAGAAGAGAAGGAATGAGGAAGGTTGAAGAAATCTGCAAAGGTGGCCTCCAATTTAGCAGTCCCAGCCTTCCCATTGGCAAACTCCAGGTCCTGAGACATGACAAGCCAGATGTTATAAGACCACAACAATGTATCATAGTAGACAGGTAAGATATACTTCTTTACACACACACCACACCACTCACACACACTGAGATCAATGATTTTACAAGTTCACCTGTAGACAGTTTAGTGGCCGAGACACCCATACCTGCAACAGGGGGTAGATATAAGGAATTTATGTCTCAGCCAACAGTAATGTTAAACAGAAATTTAGTTTTATTGCTATGAGTTCACAGTGTCAATCAGTCAAGGATCAGGGGTGTTTTTCCCAGAGACTGACATGAAGCAATATAAGTATCAAATATATCAGGTGATGAACAGGCAGTATAGCATCATAAAAACAAGCTTCAACTCTGGAACTAGAGCTCCAAAGCCCAAAATCTGGCTTGGTACAGCTATCAGGGTGGACTCTAAGCAATTTCCATCAGGTACCAGGAGGTGCCCAGGAACAGTGTTCTCTTCAAAGTGCTGGGCGCATATGCTTTCTTGGCCTCAGCATAGTCCATCACTGATTATTATGTAAATGCAATCCCAAGTAGCAATTTGTGAACCAGACCTATAATTCTGTGTGATTCAGGTGCTATGGTTGGATCCATCCCTAGCTTTCAATCTGTATGTTTTATTCACAAGAAGGTGGGATGATTGGATTTTCAATTCTGTACTACCATGAGTTTTTCTATTAGCAGGGCAAATTTATTTCATGCCATTGCCCTCAGTAATTTCCCACTAAAATACAGACCACAAATATTTCAGTCGAGCTGCAATTAATAGATCATACTCTAACCCTTTCCTTAAAACTGGGACTAGTATGTAATTTTCCATACTGTTATTAAAATACAGCATAACCTTTTGGAAACTATTCCATGAAATTTGGGTAATGGATTGATTATTCTTGGAGAGTTTCTTCCCCAAATTGCTGTGTGACCTTGCCCTGAAGGAAATCAGTCAGATATTTTGACAGTTTAAACCTGTGTTCCAGATGATGATGATGATGATCATCATCATCATCATCATAAAGAATAATAATAAAATGAATAATAATTATTCATTTTAATGACAAAATTATTTTAGCTTATAGGTTTCATATAAGTTTTCTGGTTTCCTGATCCCAAAATCACATAAATGACCTGGGGACAAGGAAGCATTGACCTGTGAGACCGGTGATCTTGGTTCTGGTTCTGGTTCTGCTATTTGCCAGGTTCTGTGAAACCTTTGGTAATTTGTTCAGTCTCTCTGGGTGTCTTCTATGAAATAGAATTTTTGGATTAGGTAAAAGTCTGTAAAGGAAAGCAACCAATGTCTGATTCCACCAGTTAGTAAGTACTGAGAAGCTGAAGTATCCATAATATTCCTCTTACTCCATTTTATGATTTATTCATAAATCATCCCACTCAAATCAACTTGGGTTTTTGCAGGTTGGGGCTAAGTTGTTTAAATTATAAAGACACCTGTATTACTTACACCTAACAGCTATTCTGTTTTATTTTGGGGAACCTTCCATACACATCTGTGATCTACAGGTCACCATTACTAGGACCAATGCAAATATAAAATACAGAGCACAGTGATAACCCTGTGTTTTCATTGCTGAGATGGGCCAAAATGGATCAGGTTGACCTCAAATACAGGAAAATCCCACCAAAAACATTCTGTTTGTAGCAAATATATATAGGTCTGTCTAGACCCATGAGATCCAAAAATATACAGACTCCTCTTTGAAGATGCCTCTCAAAGTAATTATCCTTCAGATACTTGAAGTTTTAAACTTGGACCCATGGTGACAAGATTGTTTTTATCTCAACCATCCCATCCCCGTGTCTCTGGAGAGAGCTCAACAAGCCTTAAACTGGTCTTTTAAAAACTCACAGATGAACAGTTCTTGGATTCTTGTTAAGTGCAAATGTCTCAGTATGAGAAATATCCGTATCATTATGAGATTAAGATGAGGAAAACAGGATACCTTTGAAGCAGAAATAGTAGATAAGTCAGACTAAGAAAGACAAATATATTATTTTCCTCAAATGTGGAATCTAAAAAACAAAACAAATGAATGAACAAAAAGCAGAGAACAACAAACTGATGGTTGCCAGAGGGAAGAGGGGTGGAAGGATGGGCAATATAGGTGAAGGGGAATGGGAAATACAGCCTTCCAGTTATGGAATAAATAAGTCATGGGAACAAAAGTCACAGCATAAGGAGTGTAGTCAATAATATTGTAATAGTGTATAGTGACAGATAACTTATAGAGAACATATAGAGAAGTTGAATCACTGTGTTACACACCTGAAAATAATGTAACATTGTGTGTCAATTATACTGAAATTTTTAAAAAATATTATAAAAAAGAAATCTTTTTTCTTCATTTGAAGAATAAAGCCTGGGTGTCTCAGTCAGTTGAGCATCCAACTTTGGCCTAAGTCATGATCTCACAGTTTGTGAGTTCAAGCCTCTCATTGGACTTGCTGCTGTCAGCCTGTCAACTCAGAGCCTGGAGCCTGCTTGGGATCCTCTGTCTCCCTCTCTCTCTGCCCCTCCCTCACTCATGCTCTGTCTCTCAAAAAGTAAATACAACAACATTTTTTTTAATGTTTAAAGAAGGTTCATTACTTATGTAGGTACACTTCTGGACACCCTTTCCTTGAACTATTAACCACACACCCCCAGGTGTAACCAATAAGCTGCATTTAATTCTCATGATTTCATATTGTTACTGCATGTATATGTGCCTGAAATGACACATTGTTTTACTGTTTACATGTTTTAGCATTGGTTTACATATTTTAAGACTACATAAAAGGCATACAGGCTCTGGGCTGATGGCTCAGAGCCTGGAGCCTGTTTCCGATTCTGTGTCTCCCTCTCTCTGACCCTCCCCCATTCATGCTCTGTCTCTCTCTGTCCCAAAAATAAATAAATAAATAAAAAAACAAACGTTGAAAAAAAAAGGCATAATACAGTTCATATTTTTCATCAACTTGCATTACTCGTGTAGTGAAGTTCTGATGTATCTCTTGACTCCCCTTTCAAGACTGGGGGGCTTTCTGCCCAGCTGCTGGAAGTGTGGGTCCTAATAGCTCTCAGCTGTCATATCTCTCTGGAAATTACCCTCTGCTAAAAAGAGTTCCTTCCCCCAAATCAGCCTTCCTGAAGGCAGCCTGCTCAATGGAGAGTGTAAAGACCCAGCTCCCTCAACCCAATTCAAAACTTTTGAAAAGGCTATCCTGACTCCATGTCTCCTGAAAGAGGGTCAGAGAAGCTTTTTCTGAGAACAAATAATGTGCAACCTGAGTCAAAGTGTAAGGAAACATCAGACTTTCCCAAATTGGTAAAGACTTTGCAAAATAATGGGTCTATATTCTTCAGAAATATTAATGTCATAAAACACAAAGAAAATCTGATGCAGCATTCCAGCTTAAATAGACTAAAGAGGCATAACAACCAGATTCAGCATATAATCAGGGATTTTCTTTTACTGTAAGGAAATTATCAGAGTTAATTGTAACTTATAAACTTTGCATAGTGCTTACCATACAATAGGCATTGTTCTAAGTGTTATGTTTATATATATATATATATAAACATATACAGTAAAGCCTTGGTTTTTACAAGCATAATTGGTTCCAGAAACATGCTTGTAATCCAGAGCATTTACATATCAAAGTGAATTTCCCCATAAGAAATAATGGAAACTCAGATGATTCGTTCCAAAACCCAAAAACATTCATATAAAAATGATTACACATATATAAAATTACACATTATAAAATGATTACAATACTGTAATATAATACATGGTAATAAATAAAATACAAAATATTAAAAATAAACAAATTAACCTTCACTTACCTTTGAAAACCTTCGTGGCTGATGGGAGGGAGATAAGAGAGAGGAGGGTTATTGTGTAGGACAACGTTCACTATCACTAACAGAATCAATTTTATCTCTTGGCTCAATTGAATCTTTTTCTGCATGGGACCCATTGTATATGCTCACAAGGATGTTGACTACAATACAGTATTAATAAGCTATATTTAATGTAACTGGCAATAAGGCAGTGGAGGAAAGGATCTGTATCTGCAGGCAGCCTGACCTAGAATGAAGCAAAGCATTCCTAACCTTATTCTTGTATAGAAAAGCAAAGGACTGTCCATAGGTGCTTTGAAGTGACAAAAAATACATTACTGCTAGTTGTGGGCACCTTCCAATGTTAGGAAAAATCACTGATTTCTGCCAAACACCATGGCCTGAGACCAAGCATCCGACCATGGGAGATAATGACCCACAATCCCACAGTCAGAGAGAGAGAGAACCATTGGTTCAATTGTGATCATGTGATATTCGGCATCCCATACTACTCGTATTTCAAGGCATTGCTCATTTATCAAGTTAAAATTTATTAAAAATGTTTGCTCATCTTGCAGAAGAAGTTACTCACAATCCTAAGTTTTACTGTATGTATAATAAATGTATATAAATATGCATAAACATATGTATTTATATATAAATATAATTATATAATATATAAATTATATAAACATAATTATATAATATAATTTGTAAATTATATAAATGTAAATATAATTTATATATTATGTATACATATATTACATATATAAACTTAATCCTCATGAGAACCTTATGAGTTAGGTATGATTATTATCCACATTTTACACATGAGGAAATTGAGGCACAGGGAAGCCAAGTAACCTTTCCAAATAACACAGTGAGTGAGAGGCACTGTGTGCGTGGGCTCACTCTTCTTAACCACAGTCTCTTTTGCTCATCATAATCTCATCATTTCATATATTTTGATTTGGCAAAAACTAAAGAGCTGATCACCAACTGATGGTAAAGTTGTGACAAAATGGGAAATCCTGTGTTTTACAACGTGTTACTTGTATAAAACCAATTTGGAAAGTAATTGAGCAATGAGTAATAAATTGAAGATGGAAATACTCTAAAAGAACAATTTAAGTGCTTTGTATAAACTCAAGGAGACCCGCATAACAATATCAACAACAGCTTTTGTCAGTAACACCCTAGTCCTCTATCAGTACAATAGTTGACAAACTGTTGTTTAATCGTATAATGAAGAACAGAAAAATCACAGCATAATGTGATAAGTGGGATCCAAAAATGCAATCATATGAAATATAGGTCACATTATTACAAAGTTGAAGAAAAATACGATTTTTTAGCCTATAATGTTCTCCAAAGTATGAAACTAAAAACCATAAAATATTGCTAAAAGAATTGAAGACACAAACAAATGGAAAGATACTCTATTCTCATGGATTAGGAGAATTCATACTGTTAAAATATCTGACCATACAAAGCCATATACAGATACCAAAAATACCAACAGCATTTTTCACAGGAATAAAACAAATAAGACTAAAATTTATATGGAACCACAAAAGATTCCAAATAGTCAAAGAAATCTTGAGAAAGAAGAGAAAAGCTGGAAGTATCACAGTTCCAGGTTTCAGTATATACTACAAACTTGCAGTTTTGGTGCCTGGGTGTCTGTCACTTAAGTGTCCAACTCTTGATTTCAGCTCAGGTCATGATCTGCACTGTCAGTGCAGAGCCTGCTTGGGGTTCTCTCTCTCTGTCTCTCTCCGTCTCTCTCTCTCTCTCTCTCTCTCTCTCTCTCTCTGCCCCTCCCCTGTGCTTTCTCTCTCTCTCTCTCAAAATAAATATTTAAAAAAAACAGTATGGTACTAGCATGAAAATAGACACATAGATCAATGGAACAGAATACAGAGTCCAGCAATCACCCCGCAATTATAGAGTCCGTTAATTTATGTCAAAGAAAGCAATAATATAAAATGGGGAAAAGACAGTCTCTTCAATAAATGGTGCTGGGAAAACTGGACAACTACATGTAAAAGGATGAAACTGGACCACTTTCTTATACCATACACAAAAACTCAGAATGGGTTAAAGATTTAAATGTGGGACCTGAGGGGTGCTCGGGTGGCTCAGTGGGTTGAGGATCCCACTTTTGATTTTGGCTCTGGTCATGATCCCAGGATCATGAGATCAAGCCCCACATTAGGCTCCACATGGAGCCTGCTTAGGCTTCTCTACCTCCCACTGCTCCTCTCCCTCCTCCTCTTTCTCTCTCTAAAATAATTTTTTAAATAAGATAAAAAATG
Organism: Panthera uncia; assembly: GCF_023721935.1. Taxonomy (NCBI): domain Eukaryota; kingdom Metazoa; phylum Chordata; class Mammalia; order Carnivora; family Felidae; genus Panthera; species Panthera uncia. The sequence continues at coordinate 96,280,275 of NW_026057578.1, forward strand.
TTAAAAAAAATTAATGTGAGACTTGAAACCATGAAAATCCTACAAGAGAACATAGGCAGTAATTTCTCTGATATTGGCTGTAGCAACATTTTTCCAGATATGTCTCCTAATAAGGCAAGGGAAACAAAAGCAAAAATAAGTCGTTGGGACTTAAAAAAAAACATGAAACTACAAACATGATCATAACTGAGAAAATTCCAAATGACTAATGATTATTTTTTGAAATTGCATAAATTCTATTTATATTTCCCCTTGTGCCAAGAGTTATTGGTAAGGTTTTTCTAAATTTCCAGGTGGAAGGGCCTTTTTGTTTTTTATTTTGATACCAATTTCTAGTTTGTTTGTTTGTTTCAAGAGAGAGTGAGAGCAGCAGTGGGGGAGGGGCAGAGGGAAAGGCAGAGAGAGCATCTTAAGCAGTCTCCACACCCAGCAGAGTCCTATGCAGGGCTCAATCTCACAACAATGAGATCCCGACCTGAGCTGAAATCAAGAGTTGGATGCTTAACCAACTGAGCCACCTGGGTGCCCCTAATTTCCAGTTTTATTACATTGTGATTAAAGTATTGTATATAATATTTATATTTTATTGACCCTACCAATGATTTATTTTTTATCTAATATATGATCAGTTTCTGCAAATATTCTATGTGTGTTTTTAGAAAAACTTGTATTCTCTATTATCTGTGCATAAAATTCAATACATAACCATAAGTTTACAAATAGTGAACAAGCCCTGATTCATTATGTTTTTTAGGTCGTCTGTAGTCTTACATAAATTTTTTCATCCCCATGATCTGTGTTGCACTAAAAGTTAGCACATTAGTTGTTTTTTTTTTTAATAATGCATTTCTATTTTTGTCTTCTCACATCACCTGTAGTTTTGTTTAATAAAGGGGTCACTATGTTATTTGGTGCATAGACATCCATGATAGTGCAAACTGTGGCTTTTAACATTGAAAAGTATCCTGTATGTGTGAATAGGCTTCTTTTACATTATGCTACATAAGTCTGTCCTTGGACCCAGAGACTAGTTTCTGTTCTCTATACTGCTAATTCACATTTCTTTTTGATTTCTGATGTAGAAAGATGTACACTTTAATTTTGAGGTTAGATATGTTTTATTAAATTTATACTTTATATTATGGTATTCCTTAGAATATATCTAGAGCAAATAGGGATATTCAGTATAGGGCATTCCATAGCTATTTTGATAGGAATTTATCACTTAATCAACTCTTTTTTCTTGTTTTAGATTCAATAAATATATAAAATATCTGGGTCATGGAGATTGTACTATAATTCCACTCACTCATTTTCAACTCATCAATGAGTTTCCCCAACAATTATATCTTTAGCTTTCTTTTAAACTTATTCTTTTAGTCCTCTAATTTCTGCATCATGTAGCATTACTGTCTGTAGCATTACTGATGTGCCATTGCTATAATATTTCAGGGAAATTAATCTTATCTCCCTGACTAGTACCTAAGCTTTTCAATAGCCGATTCCACTCACAGGCACCTTTGCTAGCAGGCAAACCAGGAGACTCTCCCAGGGACTAACAGTTAACTTGAAGTGTACTACAATACAAGAATGAATGACAAATGTGGATGTGTAGCAGGGGAGAAAAGTTGCAAGTGATTTTGCCTTGAATATTTTAGAAGAAATTAATTCATTAGGCAGAAAAGAGGGCAAAGATATTCTAATGAATGAAAAACTTGTCCAAATGCACAAAGATATGGAAACACATGGCTTACTCAGAAAATGGTGGTTGAGTTCAATGACTGGAACACAGCGTGGCAGGAGATATGGTTCAGCACTAGAGTATACCTTGTATGCCCTGATAAGAGTGTTATTCTACCAGTACCAAAGATAATCACTGGGGATACTTAAAGGAGAAAGTGATATTATCACAGTTGGCTTGGGAAATATATCTTAGGAAGGATCTCAGAGGAAAGGAAATTGGTATAAAAACTACCACTGTGGCCTGGGGAGACCTGCTGAACAACTGAACTAAGGTAGTAATAGTTGAACTTGGTGAGGGGTCAGATTTGATAGATGTCTCACAGGTGGAATTGCTAAAACTAGATGTCTAATTTGCTGTCACAGATAAGGTAGATATAGAGGGTGATGTCAACATTTCTGGCTATAAAATTTTTGTAAGTGTTCTAAGAACATAGGAGAGACAGAGAAGGTTTAAGGAACACAGAGCAGGTTTAAGATTCGTGTCTGAAGGGACATGAGGAAAAAGGTATTCTCTCTCACTCTCTCTCTCTCTGCTACCCACCTCCCACTTTGATTCAGCCTCAGTGTGAAGGAGAACAGCTAAATATCAAAAAGAGCCATTGCATTGTAAGCTGAGCTTTATAGGGTTATTTCTCCCAGGCATAAATAGAATTTGGAAAATAAAGTTGCCATCAGGTTGAACAGAGCCTAATTAAACTTCCTAAAAGGGTCTTCTCTTTCGCTATCACTCTCAAAATTTTTCTACAGAGGCAGTTAATACTCTAAGCCACAGCATCTTAAGTAAATGAAATAACCCAGTAATACCTGAGTCTCAGAGGGACAGCATCTATGGGACAGAATAGGTAATTAATAGTTCAAGAAAGTAAATGGCCATATCCAGAAGCAGATTTCATGCAGTGCTTAACTCCCAGTCTGAAGATTCTGGAAGGAAATATGGTTAAGATACTCTTAAGCCATTAAATTACATTGTCATTGGAAGCCTGATGCCCTGGGCACTCCCAGAACATATGGCAGAAAAATAATCTTGTCGAGAATTTCATTGCCAGCATCAATTCACAGCCATGAGAGTCACAGCTGCCATGCTGGATGGGGGCCAAGGGCATCTAAGGACTGCTTGTTCTTGTATGAGATAGATGGAAAGGTTGGGGATTGGTCCCATTATTTTATTTTGATCTTGCTACTGAGAACCTGAATCACAAGCCACAGCCTGGTGCCCTGTTTCCCCAGACCTTCTGTTCCGTCTTCCTAGTAGAAATGACAGAAGAGACATTGTGACCCAGAGTCAAACATCCATAAGTGGTGTGAGGTACGTGGCTCAGGAAAGCCACATTTCTTGGTTCTGGTCCCATTTATAATAACTCAGTTAAATATATCTATATATATCAGGTAATTAATGGTTTAAGTGTGGTTCTTTTTATTTGTTTTAGCAACAGAAGGTACTAGATTGAATATGATATCCCTTTTGTGGAAACTTACTGAGTGCATACCAATTAAGTGAAACTTGAAGGAGTCTTAGCAAAAGATGAAGTAAGAAGTTACCTAAAAACATGTAACATGCCTAGCACTGAGAGCTACTCCTTGGAATAAATATTCCATATTTGACCATTAGAGTTGCCTAAAATCCAGCTATTACACTCATCCTTGGTTGTAAATTAAGAAATTACCTCAGTGAGGCCTTTTTGAAGATGAAAATATTATCCTTGTTGGGGATGTTGTTTTAGGAGGAGTTGTTTTTGTTTTGTTTTGTTTTGTTGTTATTTGTATTCTCATGGGGAAGAGTTTTACTGACCTTGCCCACATTTTGACTTTAGACTCCTATGCACTGACCACAAGGGCTAGAATATTAGCAATAAAATTTCAACCAGTTTGGTTATTTGAATTAATCAGTTTAGCATAGCCATAAAACAGCACTGATAAAATGACTCATGGGCCTCTATCTTATTAGAGGAATCAGGATGGAGAAGGCAATCTGGAGGGACCAAGGGCCAGAAGCCTTAGCGTGGGAAGACACAATGACTGCAATGGAGTTATGGTCAGACCAGGGATAACATGAAAGCATAGAATGAGGTGAAAATGTTGTCTTCATCCTTCCATAATGCCTAGCATGTAGTAGGTATTCAAAAATAGTCAAATCTAATGTTCTAAGGTTGATTGTTATCTTCCAAATAAGATCTGGCCTATATATTCCACTATTAGTAACTATTATTAAAACTTCCCATATACTTTTTAAAATGCAGGTTTTCCTCTGAATTTGCTCGCATTGTATGATTTTCTGATTTACTTTCTACCATTCTTCCTTCTTCATAATTTTGAATTTTAGACAATGAAGAAACAATGTGCTTATCACTTTTTTATCCTTCCTTCAGAGACTTATGTTTGTATCAAAGAAGGATTATAACTTGGTGCGGGTAAGGCTGAGAATTCTAATTATACTGTAAGACATTTCATAATAATAGGTAGAATATTTCTGGATTAGTTATTTGTGTGTTGGGCTTAGCAGGTATATTATTTTATTCTCATATTTTGTTATTTCAAAGCACACAAACAGAAATTTAAGTGCAATGGATGTGTGCTTGATAAGGTGAGTGAGTAATTAGAGGTGTTTTAAACTGGCTGAACAAAAATAAGAAAATAGAAAAAGCTCACCCTTAGGTAGGTAATACCTACCACTGGTATGAAATGAGGGAGCAACATTTTTTAAAGGAAAAGCAATTAATCTTCCTCACAGATTCTCCATGGCATTTATGCTACTTCTAATTTGGAAAAAAATATGTTGGATGCAAATGTATATGAAAAATTCAATAATACTCGTATGCTTTAGTTTGGAAAAAATATGGAAAGAACCTGAGAAGATCATGTCAACAAAGAAAAGTTGCAGTTGTGCTCACAAAAGTGCAGTTTTTCCTCATGGATTTTGTCAAAGTGTCTGATTTGTGAACTTACTCAATGTCAAAGACTTTCAAAATCTATAAGTTAAAAATGAGGTATCAATCAAGCTGGATGTTTTGTGTCTGTAGCCAGGTAAAGAAGTGAATCCTGCTTTACAGGGACACATCTGTGCCCCCATTATTTTCTTTGGTTTGGTTTTCTCCCCTTTATTTCATGAGAAGAGATGATTCAGCCCCGTATAGGAAATATTCCCCTTATAGGAAATATTCAAATAAGACAGTTTATTTTTAGATTACTTGTGACTTGAGCCTGGGTCATTGAAGTTGGTTCAAAAGTGTCACTGTGAACTACATAAAAGAGAGAACAAGTAAAGACTAAGGATGCATTAAAGATCCTCCGAAAGAAAGTGGCAAGTACACTGGTGTTCGGTCTGGAACAAGGCCTACCATGTATTAGGAGTGCAACAAATTTGAGTTGAATAAATGGATGGTTGAATAAAACATAAATGGATGATTTGATTATGGAAATACCACAGATAATTTGACTTCCAAGTTTTCAGTGTTTTTCTAATTTTTTGTTGCACAACTTCTAAACAGGCAGTCAGATTTTGACCTTTACATATCACAGGTATTATAAAACTACAAGTTAAAAAAAATGGCATTTCTGTGATCCTTCTCTAGAAAATCCAAAAATTAAGATCTGATATGATATGAGTTAAGCTTTTTCATTAGTGCCAATCACTGTGTCATAGGTTTCATTTTCTGATTTATGAAATAAAAATTCACAACCTAAGCCATCAGATACCATAAATCACATTCATGAAAGAGTACCTGTCTATTAAGCTTTTCTTGAAACATATGGTTTTTTATTTTGTTCCTTAAATTCATAGCTTCATGGAAGATGCCTTCTATAAGATAGATTGCGACCTTGGGAAGCGTTTTCCAAGACTTCAATCTTAAACTATCTTAAAAGAATAAGAATTCAGAAAAAAATCTTCAAACCAAACTCCAAAATAACTTTTAACAATGGAATCAAAATCATTCATCAAAGTGAACTTCCTAAAGTTCATTTTGTGATAGCTGTTTCACTTTCTTTCTTTCCCTTTATTTTCACTGGGTATTTATTATAGTTTAATTTTTTTCTAAAGAAGAACACCTAATGTGCTGTGACTGTTTTTAATGAAATGATGACATCTACAATGCCACTGTTCAGAGTTTAGAATGTTCATATCACAATGAGTCAGAATGGTCAAATTGCATGATGCTCTGTGTGCTACAACTTTCACTTTTGTTTTATTTGAGTATTCAATTAAAATATGACTTCTTTGGGGCACCTGGATGGGTCAGACAGTTAAGTGTCCAACTCTTGATTTCAGCTTAGGTCATGATCCCAAGAGTCATGGGACTGAGCCCTGCATTGGGCTCCAAGCTGAGCATGGAGCCTTCTTAAGATTCTCATTCTCAGGGGGCCTGGGTGACTCAGTCGGTTAAGCATCCAACTTTGGCTCACGTCATGATCTCATGGTCTGTGGGTTTGAGCCCCACATTGGGCTCTGTGCTAACAGCCCAGAGCCTGGACCCTGCTTCAGATTCTGTGTCTCCCTCGCTCTCTGCCCCTCCCCTGCTCAAGCTTTGTCTCCCTTTCAAAGATAAATAAACATTAAAAAATATATATTAAAAATAAAAGATTCTCATTCTCTCTCTCTCCCTCTCCCTCCCCCTCCACCCCTCTCCCCTGCTTATACACTCTCTCTAAATATTTTTTAATATGACTTCTTTGTATATATTTTATTGATTTAATATTCCCCATGAGGCTCCCACCCACCTTTGAGTAGTGGGAAGAAAGACTAGATTTTGTTTCTTTGAAATTCAGATGAATGTTTCAGGTGAAAGTTCAGTCTTCAGTGTTCCAGGCCCTCCCCATGCTCTTATTGAAAGGGGAGCCTAATAGTCCAGTCTGAAAATCTAAGGAGTCTGCTTGGCCAACCTTGATTCACATGCCCTCTTTACCCCAATCCAATGTGGATAAGGAAGCAGAATACAAAAGTATATGAGACGGTCCACTAAAATCTCATGAATGATACAGCAAAAGAAGCATTTCCCAGGAGGCAAGAAAAAAGTTAGTAGTAATTTGAGGATTTAAAAACAATATGTACACACTAAAAGTAGAATATGGAATGAGGATTTGACATGGAAATGAATGGAAAGCAGGTGGAGACACAGACGTATACTCTTAGGACTTGGATGGAAGTTTTGGGGGGGGGGGGTTGTGCTGATCTGCTCTCAGGAGAGCTTTAATGAGCAAGTAGTACAGAACTAGCTCTTCAACAGCAACAACAAAAGGGGTAGGGGGTCGGGGAGGAGGAAAGAAGAAAGAAATAAAGAAAAAACAATAAACGAAAAAAGAAAGGCAGAAATGAAGGAAGGAGGGAGGGGATAGGAATGGAAGGGAAAAAGAAAAAGAAAAAGATTGGGCAGTAATATGAGCTCTAGAAACATTCATGAAATTTGTGAGCTTCTCTTTGGTGTTTTCCACACTCCTATTTTATGATGCTCAACTTCATCCTTGAGACGGTTATTCATTACCCATAGGCTGCTTTCTGGATGCATAATTCCTCTGTCCCCCAAAGAAGATAGCCTCAAGGTCATTCCAGTCTCTCTCTTAAAGAAGTCACAGTCCAAAATAGAACAATATTTTCCTCCACCCCGTACCCCCACCAATCAGAACCATTTTTCCTGATGTGTTTGTCTTGATGTAGGGAAACAAAGTGATCAATTATTTTGATGTATAGTATAAATAATCTATAGTTTCTTTTAATCCTTTTAGCATACTTGTCTTTCAAAAGAGGGTAATGAGTAACAGACTAAGGAAGGAAGCTCTTATAATATTAATATGTGAAGACTTAAGCCCTGTAAATCAACAACTAGTAATTCTTGTGGGGTTTTTTCCCCCAAATTTAGCTGTACTTACTAATTTCCTACACTAACTAAAATCTCAAAATTAGAAAATGACTAATGTTAAAATCATGTTTTGGAAGTACCCTGGGGAGGTTAAGTAGGATGCATAGAACTCATTTATGCTTTAATGCAAATGAGTTCACTTTCTCTAGCTTTTTGACATGGAAATCAGTAGCCCAGTCTTATCAATCTGTTCTCACATGACCTGGTTACCAGACACTTTCTGCACCCTTGCTGCATGTGTGATTCATTGTATTTCACAATATCTTCCTTAAAATGTGATGACAAGAAGCAAATGGAAATCTCATACATTTTTGTGGGATGTGTGTGCCTATTCTCTTTGAGTTATGAATTCTATTCCTGAGAATTTACCGTATTATGTCAAGTTATTAAGTGGTTAAATTAATTCTGGTTTTTCCCTTCAATGATATGTAACTCTTAGAAACAATGAGGTACCATATTTTACAATTATATAGAAAAGTCCTTAAGATGTATTCTAAGAGGGAAAAAGCCACGAGTTAGTCAATCAACATAGTATGGTAAGTGTTGCTTATTTTTTTTAAGTATATACATCTGTGCACATTTGTTTACTGGCGTTCGACTTTTTTCTCCAAATCAAGCCGAGAAACTATTAACAGTGGTTCCCCTTAGAAAAAATAATATTTATAACTTTATATTATCTTTTAATATTTGGAATGTCATAAGTACCTAACATATTAATTTTGGGGGGGTTAAATTTCAGTAGGTATGGGTTATTTGTGTTTCCTTATTGTTGTATTTTATATTAATCAAACAAAACAAACATGGGAAAACGCCACTTGGAATGTATTGAAGGAAAAGAGAAGATGTTTGTATGAAACAGAATATAACTTTCTGGGTATAAACTAACCCCTGACAGTCAAGTGAAATCACCTTCTCCCTAGATCTAGAGAGCAGATGGTCTCCCTGGCCTTCCTCAAATAACAAAACTTTCAAAGCAGTTTAGGAAAACGTAACAATTCAAGAGAATAAAATAAATGACTTAAGGCAGAACTGTTCAGACTGGTATTTCACAGAGCACTGTTCTGCAAAGTGTTTTGCAGTAACAAAATAAATATGAGAAAATCTGGCTTTAAAGATAGTTAAATTATTTATAATACTAGCACACTCTGGATAACTTTATGTTTTACTTACCCTCAGAGAGGGTATATAGTGTTCAGCCTTTAGTTACCCTTTAGTTACCTGGCTATAATTCCCAGAACTGAGTTCTAAGAAATGTCCATTTTATGAAATGCTCTTACAGGAAAGCTGGTGAAGAGGAAATTAAGAGTTAAGAATCTACATATAGAAATGCATACCATACGATTTTTTGTAGTTTCTGAAAGTGAAATAGAAATTTGATTCTATACCTCCTAACACCTGATGATAAAAGTTTTTAATGCAAACCCTTGGTGACAAAAAATAAAGTCCTACTTAGGAGGAGCACCCTTTTTCAATACGGAGACTAGTAAGAAGTAGTATTAAAAAGAACACTAGGGGGGCGCCTGGGTGGCTCAGTCGGTTAAGCATCCGACTTCAGCTCAGGCCATGATCTCACAGTCCGTGAGTTCGAGCCCTGCGTCGGGCTCTGTGCTGACCGCTCAGAGCCTGGAGCCTGTTTCAGATTCTGTGTCTCCCTCTCTCTCTGACCCGCCCCCGTTCATGCTCTGTCTCTCTCTGTCTCAAAAATAAATAAACGTTTAAAAAAAAAAATAAAAAAAAAAAAAAGAACACTAGGAAATGCTTTTGGTTAAGAGTTTAAGAATTTTGGATCAATATGATAACAAGCCTTCTCTGCTCCTACTCTGTGGTTGATGAGCAAGCTTTAGGAAATACGACAATGGTGCAAATTCCCACACCTCAATTCAATATCAACTGGATATTCAGCATCATTTATCCAAATGTGCATCTTCAGTCTTCCTCAAACCTGTAGAGATTATCCTCTGTACTCAGCAGTTGACCTTGACCTAGAACAAGATGAACTGGTCAGTGCAACCTCTCTTAATTCTCCACCCTTTTCTTAAGCCTTTTCTGTAGATGCAACAATTCCTCTCACCTTTTAATACCAGTCTCAAAAAACAGTAAATGTCCATTTTGGGCTCAGGTTAAATCTTCCCCTTATGCTTTTCTATTTGGTCCCTTTTTCCAAGTTTTATCTCTTCAGTGATATTCTCCAATTGATGATACATAATTCTCATAGCTTACTTCTTTGTTCCTTGTTTCCTTAGACTCTGTGAAGATGTCTGAGATAGTTTATTAAAGTCATTGTCTAGTAAATCCAATGCCTGTGCTTCATCAGGGACAGTTTCTATTACTTTCTTTTTACCCCCTGGGAATGAACCTTTGTTTTTCTTTTCTTTTTTTTCTTTGTGTGAATCATAAAAATTTGTTGAAAATGGAACATTTTAAATATTCTAATGTGGCAATTCTGGAAATCAGATTCTCTCCCTCCACAGGATATGTTGTTGCTGCTTATTGTGGGTTGTTGCTGTTTGATGTTTACCGACTTTTCCAAACTACTTTTGTGAAGTCTGTATCCTTTGTATATGTGACCACTGAAGTCTGTGTTTAATTAACTTAGTGTTCAGCAAGTGTTTTGACAAAGATTTCCTTAAACTCCTGAGGCCAAAAAAAAGGAAAACAGACTAATTAAAACTCTCCTGGAGATTGGCTCTATGTGGGGATACTCCTTCAACATTTAGCCAAACCATGTACAACTCTGTTTTAACCTTGACCTGTATAGAGCTTGAACATCATCCAGAGATGAAAGCTTAGGGTCTTCTTAGGTCTCTTCTGAGCATGCATCCAACTCTGCACATGAATGTCCCTCTTGATTCCCCAGTTTACATAGGAACTTTTAACAGCCTATCTTCTTGGGAATATCTCATATATCCCTTTTTCCTAACTTCATCCTTCCCAGACTTTCCAGGCTGCCTATTGCCTGTCTAGACTTCTCCCTTGCCACAGAATAGTAGCCTTTAGAAGCTTTCAGTAAATTCCACCCAGGAAGCAGCCAAGGTCTCTGAAATGCACCAAGTTATGCTAAACAAAGATACAGTATTTCACCAGTCTTTCAGGAATCCAATAGATAGATTGATTACTATAATTGCTTGAGAATAGGACCATCTTGCTCCCTTTGGCACTAACAGCCTGCACCGTGAGCTTCCATATCAATGGCCACTGCAGATCTGGGGGATGAAAGATGGTAAGCAAACAGGTATTTCTCTTTTCAGTGTCTTCTTCCCAAAATTTTAAAAACCTGTTCAAATCTTCCCCATTACAAACCAAAGCAAATAAATGAAAGAAGACATGATCTTGTTTTCAATGACCCGATTATGCAATAAATAAGTGTCCATCTATGTTAAACCATGCAGTAGGCCCTCTTTTTTTTGGTCTAGTGTTACAGATGGCTATATAAAGAGCCCAAAGCAACTAACACCTCAAAGAAAACTATTACTTTAGCATCAAATATTTTTCTTTCAAATAGTTTTAATGCTTGCTATGGTATCTAAGAGTATTTAATAGACTGTCTTTATGGAGTCAAAATACTTCCCTGTGCCAATTTTTAGCCATTTATCTTAATATAGTACAAAAATAGTGTAATACATAGCAATGTTTTAGAAGTCGCCATATCTGAGAACAACCAATCCCGATGAATCAACCCAAAAGTATATATTTGTTACCTGAGCAAGAATCTAAGCAGGCAACAATTATGCATGGAAGTCCCTGAACTACATAGCCCTAGGGATTTCACATACCTTGCCTTGTCCCTTATCTCTAGCACTGAGGCAAACACTTTCCCCAAGAAAGAATTTTTGAAACCTATCTCCTCCAAGATGTTTACACTGAGTGAGAGTTGTACGGAAATACGGATGTGTGCATGTGGGTATATAATCGTGTACTGCTTTTATTTTCAGCATATTCAGTAGATTTCATGTTCAGTAGTCTAAATACATTTTAGTTTAAGGAAACATAAAATGAAATGAAAGGACAAGAGAAAGAGAGTGTAATAAAGGATGTTGTACTTTTACTTCTCACCTGATTGCTTCCTGCTGGTTGAAAGTTCTGTCTTTCCTATGTGACTGTGTATGTGGTTGCTTAATTGCCAGTAATTCAAATGGCAAATCTCTTCAACTCTGCTAACTCTTGCCAGTGGAGATTAATTTTTCTCAGAAAGAAATACTGATTTGAGTCAGTCATTGTGTGCTTCTGAACAAAGAAATGAGAAAGGGGATCGAGGACAGAAGGAAACAAGCTTTTTAAAGATTAGTCACATGATGGAACTCTGAGTTTCAGTTACGGGAAATATATTTGGTTTTGCCCATCAGTCTGAAAAATTATAGTAAAATTAACTGAGAAGTTTAGAACTTGCAAAGAGAAAATTTGGTAATTGTGAAGCAAATACAAGAACGTTTCTGTGAGGAGGAGGGACACTTTCTCCCAGCTTCAAGAGGAATGACAGCCACTATCCCATTTTTGAATGTCCGTCAGGTAAGGCAGGAGGGCTCCAAACCGAAGAGCCACTAAATTATATGATTACCTTCTTCTGGCTCTGCAGAGAAGAACAGGTATTAATTTTAATTCAATGCAAGTTTACCAAGGGTCTTAGGTATAAATTACCAAGATTTGGATATTGTTTGTGAGGGGAGCTTTGCTGGAATTCAGCATTGGGGATGTCTATCATTAGCATTAGATGCCTTAGCCACAGAGATAGACTCTCAAGCGTACTGCATGGGAATGTTATTGGCTGCCATGTTGGTAGATATGCAGCTTAGCTGTCACTGATGGAGATGATTTAGCAAAACCTGAGACATGTAGGAAGTGTGGATTATCAAAATAAGATGACTTCATTTGTATCACAGACTGTTAAAGCTGGGCACATACAGGTTATTTAAGTCACATAAACCCTTTTCACAACTGCCAAGAATGAGAAAGCCCCTTTTTTCATGAATAATGAAATTGCTTCTAAATAAGAATGCTTCAAATCATAACAGTAATACCACAGCAAGAGAAACCACGAAACAGCATCCAGCACTTCTGATTTTTTCATCCCACTCAACTCCTAGCATTTTATCTGCCATGAAAGTTTCAAAAAAGGAGTTCCGGAAGATGGCGGTGTAGGAGGACGCGGGGCTCACAACGCGTCCTGCCGATCACTTAGATTCCACCTACACCTGCCTAAAGAACCCAGAAAACCGCCAGAGGATTAGCAGAAGGGAGTCTCCGGAGTCAAGCGCAGACTAGAGGCCCACAGAAGAGGGTAGGAAGGGCGGCGAGGCGGTGCGCGCTCCACGGACTGGCGGGAGGGAGCCGGGGCGGAGGGGCGGCTCGCCGGCCAAGCGGAGCCCCCGAGTCGGGCTGGCAAAAGCGGAGGGGCCGGACAGACTGTGTTCCGACAGCAAGCGCGACTTAGCGTCTGGGAGGTCATAAGTTAACAGCTCTGCTCGGAAAGCGGGAAGGCTGGAGGACAAAGGGAGGGAGAGCTGCTGAGCCCCCGGACGGCAGAGCTCAGCTTGGCGGGGAACAAAGGCGCCAGCGCCATCTCCCCCGCCCATCCCCCAGCCAAAATCCCAAAGGGAACCAGTTCCTGCCAGGGAACTTGCTCGCTCCGCGCAAACACCCAACTCTGTGCTTCTGCGGAGCCAAACCTCCGGCAGCGGATCTGACTCCCTCCCGCTGCCACAGGGCTCCTCCTGGAGTGGATCACCTAAGGAGAAGCGAGCTAAGCCTGCCCCTCCACCCCCCGTGCACCTTGCCTACCCACCCCAGCTAATACGCCAGATCCCCAGCAACACAAGCCTGGCAGTGTGCAAGTAGCCCAGACGGGACACGCCACCCCACAGTGAATCCCGCCCCTAGGAGAGGGGAAGAGAAGGCACACACCAGTCTGACTGTGGCCCCTGCAGTGGGCTGGGGGCAGACATCGGGTCGGACTGCGGCCCCGCCCACTAACTCCAGTTATACACCACAGCACAGGGGAAGTGCACTGCAGGTCCTCACCACGCAAGGGACTCTCCAAAATGACCAAACGGAAGAATTCCCCTCAGAAGAATCTCCAGGAAATAACAACAGCTAATGAACTGATCAAAAAGGATTTAAATAATATAACAGAAAGTGAATTTAGAATAATAGTCATAAAATTAATCGCTGGGCTTGAAAACAGTATACAGGACAGCAGAGAATCTCTTGCCACAAAGATCGAGGTACTAAGGAACAGTCACGAGGAGTTGAAAAACGCTTTAAACGAAATGCAAAACAAAATGGAATCCACGATGGCTCGGCTTGAAGAGGCAGAGGAGAGAATAGGTGAACTAGAAGATAAAGTTATGGAGAAAGAGGAAGCTGAAAGAAAGAGAGATAAAAAAATCCAGGAGTATGAGGGGAAAATTAGAGAACTAAGTGATACACTAAAAAGAAATAATATACGCATAATTGGTATCCCAGAGGAGGAAGAGAGAGGGAAAGGTGCTGAAGGGGTACTTGAACAAATTATAGCTGAGAACTTCCCTGAACTGGGGAAGGAAAAAGGCATTGAAATCCAAGAGGCACAGAGAACTCCCTTCAGACGTAACTTGAATCGATCTTCTGCACGACATATCATAGTGAAACTGGCAAAATACAAGGATAAAGAGAAAATTCTGAAAGCAGCAAGGGATAAACGTGCCCTCACTTATAAAGGGAGACCTATAAGACTCGTGACTGATCTCTCCTTTGAAACTTGGCAGGCCAGAAAGGCTTGGCACGATATCTACAGTGTGCTAAACAGAAAAAATATGCAGCCGAGAATCCTTTATCCAGCAAGTCTGTCATTTAGAATAGAAGGAGAGATAAAGGTCTTCCCAAACAAACAAAAACTGAAGGAATTTGTCACCACGAAACCAGCCCTACAAGAGATCCTAAGGGGGATCCTGTGAGACAAAGTACCAGAGACATCACTACAAGCATAAAACATACAGACATCACAATGACTCTAAACCCATATCTTTCTATAATAACACTGAATGTAAATGGATTAAATGTGCCAACTAAAAGACATAGGGTATCAGAATGGATAAAAAAACAAGACCCATCTATTTGCTGTCTACAAGAGACTCATTTTAGATCTGAGGACACCTTTAGATTGAGAGTGAGGGGATGGAGAACTATTTATCATGCTCCTGGAAGCCAAAAGAAAGCTGGAGTAGCCATACTTATATCAGACAAACTAGACTTTAAATTAAAGGCTGTAACAAGAGATGAAGAAGGGCATTATATAATAATCACAGGGTCTATCCACCAGGAAGAGCTAACTATTATAAATGTCTATGCGCCAAATACCCGAGCCCCCAGATATATAAAACAATTACTCATAAACATAAGCAACCTTATTGATAAGAATGTGGTCATTGCAGGGGACTTTAACACCCCACTTACAGAAATGGATAGATCATCTAGACACACAGTCAATAAAGAAACAAGGGCCCTGAATGATACATTGGATCAGATGGACTTGACAGATATATTTAGAACTCTGCATCCCAAAGCAACAGAATATACTTTCTTCTCGAGTGCACATGGAACATTCTCCAAGATAGATCATATACTGGGTCACAAAACAGCCCTTCGTAAGTTTACAAGAATTGAAATTATACCATGCATACTTTCAGACCACAATGCTATGAAGCTTGAAATCAACCACAGGAAAAAGTCTGGAAAACCTCCAAAAGCATGGAGGTTAAAGAACACCCTACTAACGAATGAGTGGGTCAACCAGGCAATTAGAGAAGAAATTAAAATATACATGGAAACAAACGAAAATGAAAATACAACAATCCAAACGCTTTGGGATGCAGCGAAGGCAGTCCTGAGAGGAAAATACATCGCAATCCAGGCCTATCTCAAGAAACAAGAAAAATCCCAAATACAAAATCTAACAGCACACCTAAAGGAAATAGAAGCAGAACAGCAAAGGCAGCCTAAACCCAGCAGAAGAAGAGAAATCATAAAGATCAGAGCAGAAATAAACAATATAGAATCTAAAAAAACTGTAGAGCAGATCAACGAAACCAAGAGTTGGTTTTTTGAAAAAATAAACAAAATTGACAAACCTCTAGCCAGGCTTCTCAAAAAGAAAAGGGAGATGACCCAAATAGATAAAATCATGAATGAAAATGGAATGATTACAACCAATCCCTCAGAGATACAAACAATTATCAGGGAATACTATGAAAAATTATATGCCAGCAAATTGGACAACCTGGAAGAAATGGACAAATTTCTAAACACCCACACTCTTCCAAAACTCAATCAGGAAGAAATAGAAAGCTTGAACAGACCCATAACCAGCGAAGAAATTGAATCGGTTATCAAAAATCTCCCAACAAATAAGAGTCCAGGACCAGATGGCTTCCCAGGGCAGTTCTACCAGACATTTAAAGCAGAGATAATACCTATCCTTCTCAAGCTATTCCAAGAAATAGAAAGGGAAGGAAAACTTCCAGACTCATTCTATGAAGCCAGTATTACTTTGATTCCTAAACCAGACAGAGACCCAGTAAAAAAAGAGAACTACAGGCCAATATCCCTGATGAATATGGATGCAAAAATTCTTAATAAGATACTAGCAAATCGAATTCAACAGCATATAAAAAGAATTATTCACCATGATCAAGTGGGATTCATTCCTGGGATGCAGGGCTGGTTCAACATTCGCAAATCGATCAACGTGATACATCACATTAACAAAAAAAAAGAGAAGAACCATATGATCCTGTCAATCGATGCAGAAAAGGCCTTTGACAAAATCCAGCACCCTTTCTTAATAAAAACCCTTGAGAAAGTCGGGATAGAAGGAACATACTTAAAGATCATAAAGGCCATTTATGAAAAGCCCACAGCTAACATCATCCTCAACGGGGAAAAACTGAGAGCTTTTTCCCTGAGATCAGGAACACGACAGGGATGCCCACTGTCACCGCTGCTGTTTAACATAGTGCTGGAAGTTCTAGCATCAGCAATCAGACAACAAAAGGAAATCAAAGGCATCAAAATTGGCAAAGACGAAGTCAAGCTTTCGCTTTTTGCGGATGACATGATATTATACATGGAAAATCCGATAGACTCCACCAAAAGTCTGCTAGAACTGATACATGAATTCAGCAAAGTTGCAGGATACAAAATCAATGTGCAGAAATCAGTTGCATTCTTATACACTAACAATGAAGCAACAGAAAGACAAATGAAGAAACTGATCCCATTCACAATTGCACCAAGAAGCATAAAATACCTAGGAATAAATCTAACCAAAGATGTAAAAGATCTGTATGCTGAAAACTATAGAAAGCTTATGCAGGTAATTGAAGAAGATATAAAGAAATGGAAAGACATTCCCTGCTCATGGATTGGAAGAATAAATATTGTCAAAATGTCAATACTACCCAAAGCTATCTACACATTCAATGCAATCCCAATCAAAATTGCACCAGCATTCTTCTCGAAACTAGAACAAGCAATCCTAAAATTCATATGGAACCACAAAAGGCCCCGAATAGCCAAAGTAATTTTGAAGAAGAAGACCAAAGCAGGAGGCATCACAATCCCAGACTTGAGCCTCTACTACAAAGCTGTCATCATCAAGACAGCATGGTATTGGCATAAAAACAGACACATAGACCAATGGAATAGAATAGAAACCCCAGAACTAGACCCACAAACGTATGGCCAACTAATCTTTGACAAAGCAGGAAAGAACATCCAATGGAAAAAAGACAGTCTCTTTAACAAATGGTGCTGGGAGAACTGGACAGCAACATGCAGAAGGTTGAAACTAGACCACTTTCTCACACCATTCACAAAAATAAACTCAAAATGGATAAAGGACCTGAATGTGAGACAGGAAACCATCAAAACCTTAGAGGAGAAAGCAGGAAAAGACCTCTCTGACCTCAGCCGTAGCAATCTCTTACTCGGCACATCCCCAAAGGCAAGGGAATTAAAAGCAAAAGTGAATTACTGGGACCTTATGAAGATAAAAAGCTTCTGCACAGCAAAGGAAACAACCAACAAAACTAAAAGGCAACCAACGGAATGGGAAAAGATATTTGCAAATGACACATCGGACAAAGGGCTAGTATCCAAAATCTATAAAGAGCTCACCAAACTCCACACCCGAAAAACAAATAACCCAGTGAAGAAATGGGCAGAAAACATGAATAGACACTTCTCTAAAGAAGACATCCGGATGGCCAACAGGCACATGAAAAGATGCTCAACGTCGCTCCTTATCAGGGAAATACAAATCAAAACCACACTCAGATACCACCTCACGCCAGTCAGAGTGGCCAAAATGAAGAAATCAGGAGACTATAGATGCTGGAGAGGATGTGGAGAAACAGGAACCCTCTTGCACTGTTGGTGGGAATGCAAATTGGTGCAGCCGCTCTGGAAAGCAGTGTGGAGGTTCCTCAGAAAATTAAAAATAGACCTACCCTATGACCCAGCAATAGCACTGCTAGGAATTTATCCAAGGGATACAGGAGTACTGATGCATAGGGGCACCTGTACCCCAATGTTTATAGCGGCACTCTCAACAATAGCCAAATTATGGAAAGAGCCTAAATGTCCATCAACTGATGAATGGATAAAGAAATTGTGGTTTATATACACAATGGAATACTACGTGGCAATGAGAAAAAATGAAATATGGCCTTTTGTAGCAACATGGATGGAACTGGAGAGTGTGATGCTAAGTGAAATAAGCCATACAGAGAAAGACAGATACCATATGGTTTCACTCTTATGTGGATCCTGAGAAACATAACAGGAACCCATGGGGGAGGGGAAGGAAAAAAAAAAAAAAAAAAGAGGTTAGAGTGGGAGAGAGCCAAAGCATAAGAGACTGTTAAAAACTGAGAACAAATTGAGGGTTGATGGGGGGTGGGAGGGAGGGCAGGGTGGGAGGGAGGGCAGGGTGGGTGATGGGTATTGAGGAGGGCACCTTTTGGGATGAGCACTGGGTGTTGTATGGAAACCAATTTGACAGTAAATTTCATATATTAAAAAAATAAATAAATAAATAAATAAATAAATAAATAAATAAAAGAAAGTTTCAAAAATATCCACTAGACACACTGCTTACTCATTCAGTGGGGTCTGAGTATCTCCATCTTTGATGATTTAAGTCCTTGGGTGCAGGAAGTAAAGCTCAGTTCTTACCCCATTCTTCCCCTGACATACTTCCTACTACTATCTTCTTTCTCCAGCTCTGTTTTCAAAACTACATGAGTCACACCCTCCCCATAGATATGTCTCCCAACCAAAAGATTCCACCTTTTCTGTGAACAGCTCCACCAGTTCTTTCTCTTAACACACATTTGAAGCTATTAAAACATTCTATTTCCATATACTAGCTTACTAACCTTTGTCTTCAAGCTATATTAAAGAACTTTAACGCCTAAACCCATTTCCCTCATCATAACATCTAGAAAAGACACATAACAGACTGATAAATAAAGATTGATGTAACCACTCAAAAAAAAAATCCTTTGTCTTCCTCTATGCATTTAAGTTCTATTAGCAATTGTAGTTTTAGCTGAGTAGTGCAATCCACTTTGGAAAATCCAACTTTAAGATTATTCACTATCTAATTAGAATGCTGCCTCACTCCAACCATTGGCATAAATGTCATACTTTTATATTTAATATCCCTATTTATTTTCTATGTGTGCACATACATAATTTTTTCTAATAAATTTGATATATCTCATGGTACAAAGTGTAACTATTTCTAATTAGTTTGATCAAAGATACCATAGTCAGTGCTGAGTAATGGAAATTATGCTAATAAAAATTCTATTGCTTCTGACAGGAGGAAAAATGGTCACACATTGATTCAGCCCTCCCAGCCTTCCAGAAAAATATTTACATGTGACATATTTACAAGGGCACATAAATGTATATATAGTCATAGTTTGTAATATTCCTAAAGGCCCTGCAGCAGAAGCAGCAGGACAGCAAGCTATTTCTGCTGACTCTTTTATTATCTATGCCATTTTCTACTCTGATCTATTGTGACTTTAACTCTTACACACTCTGGGAGGTTGGATGGGGCAAACAAAGAAACAGACTGACCATAAAGAGATCAAGTTGTTCTCTTATGTTATCCTTTCATTCCAAAGACTTCGATGTCAGAAGATAATAGCATGTCCTTACTAAATGATTCATACAACAAGTATTTGTTGAGGAAAAGAAGTAAAATAATATTTATTAAGTACATAAATGAAGAAGGGTCAGTGGAATATGAGCTGAAATCAACTGTCTGGGGATAGATCTAGAAATGACTGCTTTCTCCAGAGCTCCAGAGATCAGGAACCAAAAAGTTTTAGAAGGGACCACAGTGCCTAGGAAACAGAAATATAGAGTAGTTATTTCAGAAGATGCCCCTTGGAGACCAATAATAGGAGACTGTCCAAAGAAACAGTTTCTAGGAGGAATTGAAGATTTCACCAGCCTTGGAGGTTACCTTTACAGCCAGAACTATCTGAGTTCAAATCCTTCCTTTTCTACTAGATGTCATGTAATTGTTTTATTCTCAAGTTAGTTAACATCTGGTATAGTCTTGGTTTCAGTGATTCATCTCTTACATATGATACCCAGTGCTCATCCTGAAAAGTGCCCTCCGTAATGCCCATCCCCCACTTAACCCACCCCTGCATCAACCCTCAGTTTGTTCTCTGTATTTAAGAGTCTCTTGTGGTTTGCCTTCCTCTCTGTTTTTATCTTATTTTCCCTTCCCTTCCTTTGTGTTCATCTGTTAATTTTCTCAAATTCCACATATGAGTGAAATCATTTAACTGTTTTTCTCTGACTGACTTATTTTGCTTAGCATAATTCCCTTGGGTTCCATCCACATTGTTGCAAATGGCAAGATTTCATTCTTTTTTATTGCCAAGCAGTATTCCATTGTGTATATAAACCACGTCTTCTTTATTAATTCATCAGTTGATGGACATTTGGGCTCTTTCCATAATTTGGCTATTGTTGATAGCACTGCTATAAATATTGGGATACGTGTGCCCCTTCAAATCAGCACTCCTGTATCCTTTGGATAAATACCTGATAGTGAAATTACTGGATCATAGAGTAGTTCTGTTTTTAATTTTTTTGAGGAACCTTCTTACTGTTTTCCAGAGCAGCTGTACCAGTTTGCATTCTCACCAATAGTATCATGTAGTCTTAAACAAGTTCATGAGGTGTGCTGAATCTTAGTTTCTTTATATAGATAATGTATCAACCAAAGTACCAGGCACAAGGCAAATGCTCCATAAATGAAAGATTCTACCTCTTTTTTCCTCATATTTATTCACTTGTTTGTTCATCAATGAATAATTAATGAGGATAAACTGATTATAAGAGGATGTGGATACAGGAGTCAACATTTCCGATGTCATCCCTTCTTTGTTTTAATGTTTATTTATTCATTTTTGAGGGATGGTGGAGGGGCAGAGAGAGAGGGAGACAGAGGATCCAAAGCAAGCTCTGTGCTGCCAATTGTGATCCCTTCTTATATGAAGCTTATAGTCTGATAAATAAGTCATAAATCGATAATATAACCAAGTAAATATTAAAATTATTATGTGTTATAGTAAAGGAAATACAGGGTAATACACAAGGGACCTACCCCTGAGTTTTCATGGAACACTTCCTTGTAGAAGTGACACATAAGGCAAGAGAAGAAGCCTGAGTAAGACCAAACAAGAGAGAAACATTCCAGGGCAGGAAGAACAGCTTGTGTGATAGCTCTGAATCCTAACAGACATTGGCAGGTCTTAGGAACTGATGCACAGTATAGAAGATGACTGATGCACAGTCAAGATGCACAGTATAGAACATGAAGATGTGAGCAGGATGAAAAGAGGTAAAATTGGTAGTCAGATTATGGGTATCATAACTACATGATTTTTAATAATAACATACAAAAAAACTACTAGATTTTATCCTTAGTGTATTCTAAAACTCTAAAAGGAACTAAGTGAAAGAATGAAATGATCATGCTTTTATTTAAAAGCATATGATTCTGGCTATTTTGTAGATAATTACAAAAGCACAAATATGGATGTGGGGAATTTTTCAGAAGGCTTTTCTTGTAATTGAAGTAAGAATTGGTGACAGTACACAAAAAGGTAGTAAAGAGGTAAAAACATTAGTAGTTTAGGTATATATTCAGGAACGGAACTTGACAGGATTCTCATTTGATTCACCATGGGAGCTACTACCATGGGGAGAAAGTGCAGAAAACAGCCATAGGCAGATTTTAAAAAGTCTTTGCTGTGAAGGAAGTCAGAAATTGGTTCATAGTTTGGAGGAAATGTTGGATTCAAGGAGTCTTGTTGTTACTGTTTTAGTTGTTTGTAAGGTGTAAGCCTTGAGACACATCTACAGGCTGATGGATACAGAGTATATATTCAAGATGAAGAAGAGAAAAGGAAAAATTGCAAGAACAAAACCATAATTTTGAGAGTGACCCTTTTTGGCAAGATGTTTGCCACCTTCAATTTTAGCCATTGTATAATTAATCCATCTCTTGAATTTTACGTTCATCACTCATGATTTTACATCTTATGTAGGTTTGTGCATAAGGATAGACTGTACAGGATATGTTGGCTCAAGAATTCCAATCTTTAAAGTTCTTTTATTACCCATATGAAATTAATAAATGAGCACTTGGGTTATGCACATTCATTTATGAGCTTCGTTAATGTGAGTCTACTCTAAACTTTCACTAAACTCTCAAAAATTATATTTATGCCTGAAAACTGAAGCCCCAAGATAGCCCTTTTGGCCATTCTAAGATGCCACATATTTCTATTTTGAGTGTCATCACAAAATGAAATAATCACTTCTGCATGGTATTGTGCAGAAAGTACAGACCAACTGCTTGAAGCATTGAGCAACTGAAGGTAGAGAATGAAGATTCTGGGACTCCTGAACTTACTGTTGTAAGTTTGTAATTATTGATTTGTAATTGAACATATAAACTCACTACCACAGTGAGTTTAGTTAACATTCCTATTGTAGTGTTAACTCTGCTTCCCTATTTCTTACTGGCGATGATCCACTTTGGAATCCCTTCTGCCCTTTCTCATATCCTTATTCTCTGAACATCCCTCTTTTCTCCATAGACTTTCCATTCTTTCACTCCCAACACCAAAATATAGCATGCAATGCGAGAGAGGGAGGTATTTTCAGAGACTGTGAGAAGTGCTGTCAGTCTATTTGTATACACCCCATAATATAAGAAATCAAGAGCAAAAGTTTTCTCAATGAAATTTCTAGGGCTGGTACTGATACCAGATGGTTACATTTTTTGCTTGATGTGATTGATTTGTATTTCCATGTGAGGCCAAACTTAAATTAAACTAATGTGTTCACTTATGAATAAATACCAATCATAAATAAGCTGCTCTGAAGCTGAAGGTAGTAAGAAAAACCTAAGAGGAGACTACCTCCATACTGCTTTGCCTGCTGGTAAAATGTTTATGAATAGGTTAAATCCTCACAAGCTTCTTATCTTTCTTAGTACTTTTGCCCCGTTGGATACATCCAGGAATTTAAGGGAAGTACTCAAAATATCAGAAGCTTTGGCCTGGTCTGGGTGGAAAACCAAAGCCTCATACATATGTTGATTAATCCTCAGTATGATTAATGATCTTGGAAGCATCCAAGATTCATGTATAGACTGCATAGCAGAGTTGAGAGTAACATGAAAAGAACAAAGGTCCACAAGCAACTGAGGTCAGAAAAATAAGGGCATCCCATTTACCCTTGTCATGTAATAGATTGTATCCTCCAGAAACACACCATAGCTAGCTCTGATGCCATGTAGCCAAGTGGAAAGAAGTAGTAAGGATTTGTAGTTTAAGTAAATTACTTCCAGAAGTCATGTTTCCAAGCTATTAGTGTGGAACAAATAGTCTGAAAAATCTGAGGACAGAACACTTATTTCTGTAAGCAAGTCAGTGGGATGATTGACAGGGTAGCAACTTCACTCCTTAAAATCACATTTATGCATCTGTTCTATTACACAAATTAAAAATGTTGTGCTCAACAAAATTAGCAATTAGATTAATAAACATGCCCAAGCAAAAAGCAGTGCCCATAACACAATTTTTGTTCTTCTTACCAGAGAAGATACCTATTTATTAGTAAAAGTTTGGTCAATTATAATTTAGAACAATAAAAATCACCTTTATTTTTTTCTAAGTCAAATTAAACTTTAGAGTCCCCATTAAAGTAATCAAAAGGTTTAACCTAGGTCACCATGGAAGAATGGAATCTTTTGTGGATTGTATCAGTCAGGAAAGGCTAGCTAATAACCCCAATTACTTAAAGGAACCTAAGTTAACAATGCCAAATTCTTAGTAGCTGAAAATAAAGATTTATTTCTGCCTCACACTACATGCTCAATGAAGACCAGAGAAATCCATTCATTGTGGTCATTCTAGGACAGAGGCTAAAAGATGCTCAAATTGTGACATCACTATTTTCACCTGTGCTTCTTTGATAACAGTCACTGGGCCAGGAGAAGGAAGAGCATTAGCCTATTGAATGTTCTAGTTCAAGAAATATACCCACCACGTCTACTTACCTTTCTTTGGCTAAACTCCTGGCAGTACCTAACTTCAAGTGGATGGGAATTATAATCCTTCATATACCCAGAAGTAGGAATCAGATATTAAGGATTAACAATAGTGAATATCTATAATGCCTATCACAATTCAATCTTATGGTCACTACATATTTGATATACTTTCAACCACTCTGCAAGGGAGGCACCCAAAAAGTCCAGCGTACATGTGTGATAGAAGATGGTGGTTATAACTGATCCAGACATGATTTCCTTTTGGTTTAGATAATGAGGAACTAAAAAACAAGCAGTCACTGTCCATAGAAATGCTGAAGTTACATTAGGTGAACATTATCAGGATTCTTCTATTAGGAAACAAATCTGTGTGCCTTCTTATAGTTCCTTGCCTGCTTCTCATATGTCTCTCTGGTCAGTAACCCTCCTGTGCTGCATGGCTTTTCCATCTTCAGACTTGAGTTAAACACCACACTAAAGAGCCTGCAATATGGCTTCCTAAGGAGGATAATACAAACCACAAATATGGGCAGTTAGCCTCTAATGGAATGATCTTTGACCAACAGACAACAGGAAAAAGAGAAGGAGCCTCCTTCCTCCCTTCCTTCCATGTACTACTCCAAAGTATGCTTCCCCCCACCCCACCACCCTTTCTAAGAACTACTTTTAGAGTAGCACAAGGAGAAAAGAAAATATGGATCATTTATGTTTGGCTCCTTTCCTTCTCTCTGTTGATGAACACATCTGCATAGGAACCTGATCAAGACAGGAGAATCAAACGCTGGCCATTAATGCATCAATAGGAAGTGATACTTTTCTCTCCTGTTCACTTTTCATTGCCTGGGAAAACTAACATGATCATATGTAACTTCGAGAGTTAAACAATTATAATTCTTCACGTACCTGAAAGAAGAGGAGAACAAGATGTCAAAGGACAGGAGTAATATCCACCACTAGTGCTCTCAGCGTTCATATCATCCAGCTTTCTTCCTAATGGAAACATAGTGGAAGTGATGGCAGTGTCTCTGCTGCCCCCAAAATTCCTTTAAGCCACTTTTCTAGTAGTCAGGAAGCTACAGCCCTTTCCATCTTCTACCTTCCTAACAAGGCTGTTCTCATATACCCCAATAATTGGGTTACGGACCCTGGGACATAAATATCCATTCTTGAAAAGATTAAGAGGCTTTCACAAAGGGCTATGACAAAGGTCCTGAGGCAGAGAAACAGTCCTTTTGAGTCTAAGGTTGTTTACTTTCCTAAAGAGGCGGGTATAAGTATTGTGACAGAGAAAAATATCTGGCATTCCTTTGAGTGTAGTGGAATAAAACACAAATTATTATTTTAGTAGATTATTTGACCACACTTCTGATAGTGGAAAACAATACAGATGTTTTTAGGCCCAACAGACCTGTGCTCTATTGTTGGCTCTTATTGTTGGCTCTATTGTTGTGCTCTATTGTTGTCTCTCGTTACTAGCACACTACCTTTCGAGGGACAATTTTTTTTAATGTTTTTTTTTTTAATGTTTATTTATTTTTGAGAGAGAGAGAGAAGGAGACACAGAATCTGAAGCTGGTTCCAGGCTCTGAGCTGTCAGCATAGAGCCAAATGTGAGGCTTGAACCCATGAACCAAGAGATCATGACCTGAGCCAAATTCAGATGCTCAACTGACTGAGCCACCCAGGAGCCACAAGGGACAAATTTTGTAATGTATCTAAATTTTAATCTCCTTACTTACAAAATATAAAAAGTAGTAAACATTTTGAATATTTTGTGTGTTAACTGAAAATATACAGTTAAATAATTGGCTTGTAATTTTTATTTATTTTCTACGAAAATTAAGACACATCCCAGGGAATAATCATTTTAGTACTTACGATTTTGATTTTAGATTATTAATTGGATTCGTATAAAATATATAACTTACAAAAATACACCCAAACTTGGTTAAATTTATGTTGGTATTGATGTTCTTGTTTTTGGTTTTTTTTTTTTGTTTTTTTGTTTTTTTGGTTTTTTTTTTTTTGAGAGAGAATGAGAGAGAGAGAGGGCATAAGTGAATGGAGAGACAGAAAGAGAGAATCCCACGAGGGGGAGAAAGAGAGAGAGACAAAGGAGCAGAGCTTACCTGAAGCAGGGTTCCTGTGTTACCTGAAGCGGGGCTCATGCTCAGCGGATGTGGGACTCAAGTTCACAGTGAGATCATGACCTGAGCCGAAGTCAGATGCTTAACGACTGAGCCACCTAGGCGCACGGTGTTGATGTTCTTATTTCCTTCTTTTTCTTTCTTTTTCTTTTGAGGTTCCAAGTGAGCCTAGAATATTCCCTAGGGTTTTTCCTTCCTGGCTTCTACTACACCTCTGGATGAAAAAGGAAATAGAAATTTACAAACATACGTATTTGTATATATTTGTGATCTATCACAATGATGCTTTATCTTTGCATAATTTCTTACAAAACATATAAATATACATGATCTCATCCAATTTTTACAATGTCTTTGAGTACCAACACAGAAATGAGAAAACTATAGATCACTTGGGTTAAGTGGTGCTTCCAAGATAATAGATGATATGAATCAGATTCAAGACAAACTCAAGTTTTTCTATACTGAAAATATAGAGATTATTTCTTTATTATTTTTGTTGTCTTTTCTCTTCTATTTGTTTTTAGCCATGAAAAATGCAGAGTACTGAACGCTGGTGGGGAGAAAAGAATATAAAAAAATTCACAGCATTTTTTTCTTGAGAAATTTAACATCTATCTGTAGATATAAGATAAACACCTCCTTAATTTTTAAGTATTCATTTACATGATCTGTGAATAAATGCAGGAAAGCTGTATGATTTAAAGGAGTCAGACCTGTGTAGTAGACATGTGATAGGAAGTGATAAAATTAAGATACTAAGTCTTTATAGTTCCATTCATCCAGAAATGTGAAAACATTTAGGCATCCAAGATTGTGCAGACAGAACAATCAATTGGTGATTACATCAGTTACTTTTTGGTGGACACAAACACTAAGGCAATATTCACTTTAGCTCTTTTACAAATAAAATAAATTGATGAAATGAATGTGTTATGGCTATGGCCATAGATAGCATTTTATGCTTTGGATCTCATGTATGAAGAGTCATACAAATAAAACCAGCTGTTCCTTAGAGGAGCAGGGACAGTTTTTGCTTTTATTATATATTTTTATTTACTTCCAAATTTCATTTCCAAATAATAATCACTATCTGTTTCTTTTTTTTTCCTTTTGATTTCTTAGTTTTAAACATTCTATTGAGTTCTGGTTATGTTCATAAGGATTTAATGGACTCTATCTGCTTCCCAAGCCTCTACCTATGTAGTTACGTCACCATTTAAGTAAGGTTCACTTATCAGGGTTTATCTTATTATTACTAAGTGTCATCTACTACTGAGTCAAAAGGTCCTATGCTTATGAGTCATCGTCTGTTCTTCCTGGAGTTATCAATTAATCTCCCATTTTTTATTTACTTAGTTTTACACCTATCAATTCCCACAAATGTTTCAATATATCTGTCAAGCACATAGTAACAGTTTTTTCCAGCGGCTCAAACACATTGAATAAGGAATCAGGTCATTTGGTTTTTGGCTTTTTTTTCTCACATTGTCTCATTTACCATCCCCCAAGGATAATCCCATAGCCTCTGTCTCACACCAGAGACAGAAGTCTGGTTTCTTCCACATTAGTTTGGTTGTCCTCTCAGCCTGTTGAACAGCTATTTTCCAAGGACCTATATTCTTCTGTGTTGGATCCACAATAATTTCTTATTCTTCCACTCTGTTGATCTTGAATTATAGTCCTCTTGACTTGGTATAGAAGTCTAAGTTAAAAAACATTTCTTGGGACACTTGAGTGGCTCACTGCTTAAGCATCTGACTTGGTTTTGGCTCAGGACATGATCTCATGGTTCATGAGTTCAAGCCCTGTGTCAGGTTCCATGCTGCAGTGCCAGTGCAGAGCCTGCTTGAGATTCTCTCTCTCTCTCTCTCTCTCTCTCTATCTCTCTCTCTCTCTCTCTCCACCTTTCCCCTGCCCCCATTCCCTCTTTGTCTCTCTCTCTCAAAATAAATAAATAAACTTAAAAAAGAAAACATTTCTCTTGGAATTTTGAAAGCATTATGTCTCCTAGCCCTTCAGAATGTGCTCATATGTGTATGTATAATTTAGGCTAGCATGTTCATTTTTAAAACCCATGCATATTTCTGATTATTCCTGTTGTCTAGCATCCATTCTTTTAAATAGATCCAATATCTTCTTTTGACTTTTGTAGGATATTGATTGTAGAATATTTTAAGTTTCCCTCTCTGCTTCTGATTTGTTTCTTCGTGTATCTGTCTTTTGTATTAGAGGATTTCTTAAAATGTTAGCCATCCTTGGGCTGATTGCAAGTTGTGTGGGTATTCATTGTTGGGACATCAGGCAGGGAATGTTTTACCCACAATTTCTAGTTTCTCCAGAAGAAGGCTCCAGTCTTCTGCCTGGAGCATTTTTACTGCCCATCAGAATCATGAGAGCAGGATGGAAAAGGTGGCTGGCCCCTCAGCACGCAGAAGGCAGCTTTTCACTTCAGATGCCCATTTTTATTCCCACATCTCACCTTCAACTGTACTGTGCCTAGTGATCAGAAGAAACAACTGTGGTGTTCCGGGTTTTACTTACCCCACAGAACATACCACTGGTCGTCTCCTGGGGGGAGATGATCATGATCTAACAGGTCGTGATCAGGTCATGATCTAACAATTTGTGAGTCCCACATCCGCTGACCATGAGCCCTGCTTCAGGTAAGCCCTGCTCCTTTCTCTCTCTCTCTCTCTCTCTCTCTCTTTCTGCCCCTCATGGGATTCTCTCTCTCTGCCTCTCCATTCACTTATTCCCCCCCTCTCTCTCTCAAAAAAAAAAAAAAAAAAAAAAAAAAAGGAATCAATACCAACATAAATTTAACCAAGTTTGGGTATATTTTTGTAAGTTATATATTTTATACAAATCCAATTAATAATCTGAAATCAAACTTAAGTACTAAAATGATTATTCCCTGGGATGTGTCTTACTTTTATATTTATTTGACTGTGCCTGGATAGACTTGTCAAACAACCCCCTATTTTGGCCACTTAAATCAGGATCACCTTCCGTGATACTTGGGAGCCTCCCATTTCTGAGTCTGCTGGATCCTAGAATGTAATGATCTTACTTTTCATTGCTGTCCTCTGCTATTGGTTCTCTCTTTTTCCCTAAGTCCCCATCATTTCTACCTCCTCCAATCCCATAGACATCTCCTGTGCATGACTGTTAATCCCTTTTAATCTTGTGAATTTCTGA
The DNA here is from genome assembly GCF_023721935.1 of Panthera uncia. NCBI lineage: Eukaryota > Metazoa > Chordata > Mammalia > Carnivora > Felidae > Panthera > Panthera uncia. The sequence goes on from NW_026057578.1 coordinate 96,309,848, forward strand.
ATTTTCAATTTGCTGTCATTTTCTATGGTTAGTCAGAAATCGAGATTACATTTAATCTTTTTTTTCTCTAATCCAACAAACTGAAGAACATAATTCTGTCAGTCACAGTGGCACACTTGTGGAGAAATTTTTCAAAATAGAATGAAGCAGAGGCCATATCAGAATCAGTAGGGTGTACAGTAGAATTTGCATAGTGAACGTCTCCAGATTAGGTTTGCACACTGAGGAGTCCAGCCCCAGGCTGAAAACCTATATGTGATTTTTTAGGACCCACCATAGGCAGTAACAAAGACTTTACCTGACAGGCCTCACAGGGGAGGGCTGGCCTCCCCACACCAGACTTGGTGCATAGCCACTGTGTTACCATATCTAAGGCTGCTCTGGTCAGCCATGTCCTTACATATTAGCATTTCTAGCCTAGAAGCCTCAATCCAAAACCAGTTTATCTGGGATGTTAAGGAAATGCCTTCTCAGGTGCCTCTGCTAAGGCCTCCTTCAGGAGGTGGAGGGAGGAGGGGAACTCAAAGGTACTTTTCCCTACTCTGATGCACTACTCATTCCTGGCTCTTTCCCCTGCCCTCTACCTAGCCCCAGGGGCAATAAAACAGCCAAAGATTGTGTTTGAGACTTCGTCAACAGTAAAAAGAACTCAACGTCTGTGCACATCTACCAAATCCTCAAACCATTGTGCTATTCCGTAGGGGGAAATGGATCAGGGGAGTTAGTACTTTATGTGGCTTAGCTTCTTGCTTATACTATCACAGTAAGTGATTAAAAAGGCTTTACTGTTGCTACCACTTTGCTTGTTGCTTTAATTGGCTACTCCAATATCTGGCAGCTCAAATCTCTCCAGCTCATCTGAGCTCCTCACACACACTCCACTTTCCCTAGATTGTCCAGATTTAAATCCTGCCCTAACCAGAACACATACCTACACAAGTCACAGAGCTCTGTGACTTTGTGAAAATTATTCTACTTCCTTGAGCCTCAGATTTCTCATCTTAAGATAGTAATAATAGCATTCACCTCTTTTAGCTTTGGAGGATTCAATGACATGACTCATGTGAGGATCTTAGAAGTCTCAATTACACAGTAAATGCTGAGTCAATACTAATGATGATATTGAAGATGATGATAATGATGATTTGGATTGTTCAGTGTCAGATCCCTTTAAAACTGGCACATTTTTCTCCATAGAGGAGTTGGAGTCAAGTGTCTAATTCATTTTCTTTCACTAAAAAATTAAACACCAATGTTTAAATAATGATGAGCAGGGAGTTCCAGAAGAATAAATAATTTGAGCCTTGGATCCTCTATTGAGGTTTTATTTTAATTTTGGCAAAAAGATACATTGGTTTAGATTGTAAACCAAGTCCCCAACCCTGAGGCAGAACCTTAGAATTCATCTCAGGACTGCATTTCAGCCTCAGTGTTCTATTTATTTGTGTCCTATGAAATGTTCCCAAGCTTTCTTGTTTGCATTATGGATTTTTGTTAAGGCCAATGCTGTCCTAAGAGATGATCCTTATTTTCCTTTTCTACGCCCATAGCAATATTTTATAATTCCAACTCCATACCTCCATGTCAGGAGGGTAGAATAGAAACACTTGAGACAGAAATCCTGATGGCTGGAAATCATTCCCTCTCTGGCTCTCCCATGTTGTCAGCCTTCTCAGAACACATTGGCCCAACTGCTAGTACTTTTTCAGAATGGATTCTTCCCAATACATTATTGTGAATGGATGCAAATATTTCCAAGATGCATGTAGGTATACAGGCATTGTAACCAACTAATTGAGTAAACAGAAAAGACGTATGCTTTTTATAACTCTGCAGGGAAGCAGAAAAGACATTTACAGACTTTAGATTATGCAGCTGCCCTTCTTGGCTTAGAGGCAGCAAGATTTTCTTGGTATTCATTCATTCATTCACCTATTCATTTATTTGTGCAATAGTTATTGTGTGTTTTCTGTATGTAAGGAAGCTCTGAGCTAAGTAATTACCATAACACACCTCTAGAAGGAGAAATGGAAAGTTTATCTCCAATTGGGCCTCTTGGGTGAGTACTCTTATCTGTATTGATCATCATTCTCCATCTAGAATACAATCCATTCAATACAAGAAGGCTTACTTTGTGTTTGTTTCATTGACTTGATTTTTTCTTTGGGCAAACACATAGTTGTTTTGGCCACTGTAAAAACATAACCTCAAACAAATAACTATTTAAATGCATATGGGAATAGAAAACCATTAGGGATTTTTGTATGTGTGGTATGAAAATACAAGACAATTATTTGCCAGATTCTTTTAATACCTTCTACTTGTAAAGCACCTTGAGAATATTAAATTATCAAAGTATCCCTAAGAAGGTAATGAGAATTGGGATGCAGTATACAAGAAGTTTTGTCCTTTGGTAGATTCAGGGAAATAAGAAAAACATATTATAATAAGTTCAGAGTAATATTAACCCAATTTTTTAGCTTATATAATGTTCCATAAGAAGTCTTAGGGTGCACTAATTGGAATGTTCAGTCTAATAATGTTGATTCATTTAGTGAAGGATGACCAGAATCATGAGGGTCTGGAGTTGTTCTCCTGGGAAACAGTTCAAAGAACTATCAGTATGTATTTGATGAAAATTAGCAGAAGGGTAGGAAAGTGCTTGAACATTCTCAACAAGATATTTTATTCTTTTGTGAACTATGTAAAATATTTCTAGGCAAATCAGATAAGAAATATTGGGCTACAATTATGAACTAAATTTCACTTAATCTAGTAATAAGAACAATAGGAAAATAAAAACTAATAGTGGGAAGTGAAAAGTGGAAAGAGTATATGTTAAAATTATATTACAAATATAAAAATCTCTTTGTTTCATTAAGATGCTTATGTGTAATTACAAATGATACAATTCAATTTTATGTATGTTAAAGAAAAGTATACTCTAACATGAAAACAGATATAAATCCTATTCCTCTTTTGGTAGATTATTTGGGTACTACAAACAACTTTTGTTTTACTTAAAGGGTTTTGGAAGATGTCCTTGAATGAGAAATTGAAACCCAAAATACCATTTGTGTCACCAGACGAGCTTTATGAGTTAAATACCTTAACCTTTGGACTGAAGAATTCACTTCTTTTTCTAAAGATTGGTCTGTCATTTACTAATGGGTTAGGGTCACTCAACACTGATGACATACAGGTATGCAGTCAGATTATTTCAGAAGAACATATGGAACCTCTTGGCTTGGTATCAATGTTAACCATAAAGCTGGTTTTACATTCCAGCTTATTACATGGTAATGTGGGCATTCATTGGTGGGAAATAAGAATATAAACATTTATGGAGTGAGAATAATCAAGACTTGTAAAATCTTTAAACAAAGAAGCAAATCAAAAATTCACTCAACAGTATCGATCAAACTCGTAATCAGTGTCAGAAACAGTGCTATTGGGTTGGCATAGTTGGCTGGCTCACATCAGGCTTGGTGCATCATGTGATCTCTGACCGAATGGCAAACTTGAAAAGCGAATTTATCCCTTATTGTGGCAGGTAGATTTAGATGGGACAACATTTACTTTTTCAGGTTTTCTGATGATTTGCATGGTTACAGGTCTGTTATCTTGCTCTGTCCGCTAAATCAGCATTCCCAAACCCTGCCGAACCACCGGATAACAAATTGCTGTTTGCTTTGCCCTGCAGTGTCAGTGTACCCTGGAACAAATGCCCGTTATCTGCTAAGCACCTCTAAGCTCCTGACAATTTCCCCTGCTACAGCAGAAGCATCTATCATCCAGGAACCACTCTTCATCATTTCATAAAAGCCTGGCATAGTGAGAGCTGTCATAAGCTGCATGCTGCCTCTAAAAGAGCCCATGATAGAAGTTTCTCTCTTTACAGATGAACCAGTAAAAGCCAGTCCAGACAAAATGGTTCACCAAGAAAAACTCTTCCCAGATTATCTGTACATGATCCTTCCTTTCCCACATTATACACCATAAAAAACACTGTTTTCCTTTTTTTCCTGTAATGTCAGACTCATTTTGGCTTTCTCCACAGTTATCAGCCCCTTAACACACACACACACACACACACACACACACACACACACACACAATCTCCAAATTCTATAGATTTTATCTCCTTAATGTTTGTCCTCTCTTTATTTCCACTACAACAGCTTTCCTTTATAACCCTCTATTATTTCTGATAAAATATATGTCTGGGTATGTTAAATCAAGCTTCACACAGCACTTTTCTGAGGCCAAAGTCTAAAAGCACTTGCATGGAATCTAGTAGGCACTCAATAAATAATAGCTAAGTAATAATTTTATTTTGACCTTTACATTTGGATGAGTTTCTTCACCCACATTTTTGTCTGTTTTGCTAATCATTGACCCAACCATCTCCATTAGCTTCAGTGCTTCTTGGTTCTATGTATAATATTTCACCATAGAACAGTTAAATTACTTTAAGTGTCATTAAGGTAAGAGCAGAAGGAATTGTATTTTCTCCTCAGGTGATGTTGAATGCAAAACCTTTTGTAAGTCATACTTCCTCACAAAAATCAAGAGAACATATAAGGTAAAGCTTTTAGATGTTTCAGTTAACTACCAATAATTATGGAATAAATTTTGAAATCTGTTAATATGTTGCTTAGTGTCTCAAATATTCTTTTCTATTCTTCAAACCCGAGGGCAAAGATCTGTTCCCTTCCTCTTTGTTTACTCCATGGCACCTGCCCAGGTACTGTGACATCATAAGTGCCCAAGGAAAGTTTATTGATTTAGTTATTAATAGATATTAAATCATTGCTCTTTTTTCAGGGTTAGACAACTATCATTATCTACATTTTTTGTAAAATTTTTTTAGTGTTTATTTATTCTTGAAAGACAGAGAGAGAGTGCGAGCAGGGGACAGGCAGGCACAGAATCCAAAGAAGGCTGCAGGCTCTGAACTGTCAGCACAAAACCTGACTTGGGGGCTTGAGCTCACAAATTGTTAGATCATGACCTGAGCCGAAGTCGGATGCTTAGCCGACTGAGCCACCCAGGTGCCCCAATATCTACACTCTTAAAGAAGAGAACAAGAGCCAATGTGAATAAATCTATTAATAATTTGAAAGTGTATTGACATCACTCTAGAAAATATTCACCTTTACCAATTCTACATATCCACACACATATTTAGAACTTCTCTGCTTGTCTGAAACTCATATTTTACATCTATGTTTGGGGCCAGGCATGTAAATAGAATCAGTTTAGTCAGTGATTCCTCAAACCCGAGAACATCATTTCAAAAGTACATCCCTTTCCCCCTCCTCTTCTGCAAATTCTGTGCCCTTCCAGAGGTCCTCTCCCTTCAGAAATAGCCCTCACTCCCCCTCTCTCCTTTGTTTCCATAATTACTTGAGTAACTCTGCTATTGCTATAGAAGGAGACTTCTGTCTTGAACAGAGAAGTTTAATGAGATGTTTCTTAAAATCAGCAAAGGTAATGTCCGTATCAAAGGTAATATCTGCATCAAACAGGAGAAAACAGTGGATAGACTCTACAAATAAGAAAAATGGCAGGGAAGACCCTGAGAAATGAATCCTCACCAAATAAAGAGGGGGGGAGAGGGAAAGAGAGATTGAGAAAGAGAAAGAGAAAGTACGTATTGTAGACTAAGGTGGACAAGGAGTATCAGTGCTCACAATGAAACGGAAATGTCCAAGTGGCCAAGATGGCATTACATAGGGACCTCAGGCCAACAAAAGTGAAGAGAAGCAGAAAGAAATGAATTCATGAGTTTTAGTAACCTGAGCCCTGCTACCCGGGACACAACTTTTCCCCTGGCAGCCAGAAAGTGTTGCATGAAGTTCTTAATGTTCAATATGGGTAGCTGCAATTGCATAAGGAGAAAAAAAATCCTCAATATAAAGGTAGGCAAAGGTCATGAGCAGTCAATGCATAGTCCAAGGAGTGAGGGTGGAGAATGACCAAAAAACACATAAAATATGTATGAGAGGTACTAGAAATCAAAGACTTAAAAATGATACACCATTTTTTATTCATGGCACCATTTTGAAAAAAGAACATTAAACCATATTTTTCATTTTTATTTCATATCCAAATGGTGGTTGTTTTTTTAAAAAAATAAAAATCTACTTTCAATGAAAGATAACTCCTTAACATTAATACTTTTGAAGGGATTTTCACCAGTGTGTCTAAAAGGAATTCTAGATGACATAATCTGTTTTTTGGAGGAATATGCCTTCAACTATGTTTTGTAACTTTGTCATGCTCTCCCCAGCTTTCTGCCTCCCCATTTTGGTCCCAGCGCAGTATCCTACTTCTCCTGTCCTTCACTTTGCTCTGTCTTCAGTGATACGAGAAATTGGAATTTTGGATCATGTTGTTAGTCTTCTCTTTTTTTTAAGTTTATTTGTTTATTTTTGAGAGAGAGAGCACATGAGCAGGAAAGGGGCAGAGACAGAGGGAGATAGACAGAATACCAGGTAGGCTCTGCACTGCCAGGATGGAGCCCTACATGGGTCTTAAACTCATGAACTGTGAGATCATGACATGGGGGGAAACCAAGACTTAACTGACTGAACCACCCAGGCACCCCACACATTGTTAGTCTTAGTCTAATTCTGCTTCTCCCACTTTCTTCCTGACTCCTGCTCAAGCAGGAAGATGTCTAATCTGATACACCATAACTCAAAAGCTCAGGGTAGTCAAAGGAACTGTTCCTTTAAAGGCACATCCTCTCTGGTTCTTTTCCTTTTAAAATAAATGTGCTCATAATGATAAATAAGTCTATGGGCTGCTTACTCTGTGCCAGGCACTATTCTAAATGGTATACCTGTAATAACTTGATTAATCAGCACAAAAGCTCTATGAGGTGATACTGTTCTCATCCCACTTAAGAAACTAGGAATATGGGTCAAAGAAAGGATATGTAACTTAGTCAATATCATTCAGTTCTTATGTGTGAAAGGACTGGATCAGGCATGCTTGCTGAGAGCCCCATGTTCTGAAGCACCGACTCTTGTGTTTTTCTCTTAGATAACCAGGGGTCAGAAGAAGGAGGAACCTGTAAAAATGTACATATTTGGATCATTATTAATGGGCTTTATTTGAAATTTCATCCTGGGCTTAGGATGAAGGTGGTTTATCACCATTAATGTAAGATGGTAAATAGAATTGAAAGTGCAACTTTAGCCTACCGAATAGTTTAGACTTAAAGTTAACTTCATGTTTGTTCTGGTCAGTTTCAGAAACAACTGCTTTAGTGATTCTAAGCAGGTTAAAAGTGAACAAAGGAAAATATTGGGAAAATAGTCTCACAGAGGAAATAATCTCAGAGAGGGAAATAGGCAGAGTCAGACAAGGAAAATTTCTACCTCTCTTCCAGTTCTAGAACTAAATCTGCTGATGCCCCTTCCCAGCACCTGCCTCAGACAGAGAAGATAACTTGATTAATTAGATCCCAGGACATCCCTTTTGTAAAAATTTGGACCACATTCTTTAATTTGTGTTTTACCAAATAGCATTGCATTAGAGGTCAATTAGATACTTGTCAATATATTTCAAATAAATGTATTCTCACCTCATTCTCTTTGTTCTTTTTATTATGCACTTAGATTTTTCTGAACTTGATGAGGGGGAATAAATTGATAGAGCACTGATAGATTAATTAGTAGAACAGCATCCAGGCATTACATCAAAGTATCACAAAAATTCCACCCTTATTCTTACCAAGGAATTCAATAAAACCAGACAACCTATTAAATCCTTTCTGGCCATGTCCCCAACTACCTGGATATTCCTGGAGGTCCCATAGCTAAGTTCTTGTATTTTCCTGTTTATTGACCCTTGGGCCCAGTGAGTTAGCATACATTTAACATTTAACAAGCAAGTTATAATTGGAGACAGGAGAGATAAGATAGGCCAGCACTTTTGGAGGCCTTAGGATATACTTTGAGATGAGAACCAAGAAAGGGAGAATGCACTAGAACTGAAGAATGCTGTGGGCAGGGGCATTTCTTTATCATTTCCTCAAGGCTGATCCAGGAAAAGTCCTAGAACACATGACCAGTCCAAGCAAACACAATATTTTAAAATATGTAATGCATCTTAACTGGCTTATGACATCATGTCTGAAACATAGAACTGCATCTGGCCAGGCTGCAGCCCAAATCATCTAAGTGATGATGTCTTTATAGTTTTACACATTTTTTAAACAAGACATTCAATTAGTGCTCATTATGATGGGAGAGATATCTTGGCAACTTACCCGCCCTCCTTTTGCTGCCTCCAAGCAGTCAGAGAGACCTCTGGAAATCTTCCCTTCACAAAGTCACACAAGGCATGTGTTTGTTACTGAGCCATTAATTAGAGCCATGCTGATTAATCTATGAGAAATCTAGAAATCTAGAAAATATTCTAGTCCCAAAAAGCACAAGTTACAGATGGTTCTGTCACATGGCTGTGGCCAACACATCTTTCAGGTCCCAGGAGGACAGAAAGAATAGTGGATGATTATTCAATAATAGCCAAAAAGGTGTAATTCCCTCCCCTAACATTTGACATCCTTGAAACAATCATAAAGATAGCTACTATATACTTAGGATCTACAGTGCCAGGCAGTGTGCTATATGCTTAACGTATCTATTGATATAACAGATGGTAAGGCTGGCCCCCTATTTTCTTGAACACTTACCGGGGGAGGAATGAAAATTGAACAAACCAGAACTTGTTGCAGAGAAATCTGAATTTGCCATGAGACGCTCCTTATGGGATATTTAAAATGAAGGATTTCAGGAAAATTAAATTAAAATTTATTTCAAGAAATAGAGTGAGGTCCCTCTGTATAAGATTGTTTTGTAGGAGCCAGTGGTCCACACATATCTCTGTAGAGCTTCCTCCAAGGCAAATAGGTGTTTCCATTGTCATCATTTGTGGGAAGGTCAGTCCAGTGGTAGGAAATGAAAATGGGTAGACAAGGATTAGGAAATGGAGGTGCTCCACCAGATCATCTGGGATATCTCTGCCCATTTTTGTGAAACCTCTGCCCCAACCTGCTTTTACTTCAAACCGCCACCATTTATGACTCTTTTTATATGGCTGCTTCTGGCTACTGGAATTGGAAGTGCCTGTAAGGTTCTGTGCCCCTGAAGCAGCCACTACCAGTGACTAATGTCAGAGTCTGATAGCCCGGATCCTTTCATCAAGTTAATACAAATTCTAAGGTATAATTTACACTTTAGAGCTCCCTGTGGGGGGCACCTGGGTGGCTCAATCAGTTAAGCATATGACTTTGGCTCAGGTCATGATCTCATGGTTCATGAGTTCAAGCCCCATGGGCTCTGTGCTGACAGCTCAGAACCTGGAGCCTGCTTTGGATTCTGTGTCTCCTTCTCTCTGCCCCTCCCCTCCTTGCTGTCTTTCTCTCTCAAAAATAAATAAACATTAAAAAAATTTTTTTTAATAAATAAATAAAGCAGCCTGTGGACCAGGCTGATAACTGGGATTTGGCCTGTAATTGCATCCTTACTTGACTTTATCCCTTCCTTTTCCTTCACGGTCTCACAGATTTCTCCCAGGAGCAAATGTTTTTTAAGACTGTATTTTTAAGTAATCACCACACCCAAGATGGGGATCAAACTCACAACCCAAAGATCAAGAGTTGCATGCTCTACCAACTGAGCCAGCCAGGCACCCCTCCTGGGAGAATTCTTTAACAGATCATTGGCACATGAATCCTCATCTCAGGGTCTTATTTTAGACTAAATCAAATGGTGTGAGGGATAAACGTCTCCCAGTTTTCTTTGAAATCATAGACTTAATTTTGTTCATGTTCTGAGATATGGAATTCTACATAGTGCTTCAAGAATATGCGTGAGGTCAACACTGAAGGAAAAGTGAGGAAAAGGAAGATAAAAGCTGCCCTTGAACCCATGGAAAGGAGCAAAAGGAAGGGAGAAAATTAACCAGGATAGACCACATAAATCAATCTTGGCCTATATAGGAATTTAAGGTACTGTAATTTACTTTCCATTTTATCAGATCTCTCAATAAAACCTTGTTAAAATTTATTCTAAGTATGTCAGAAACCTCATAGTGGTATCAGTGCCCTTCAGCCAAAGACCACCATGAATATGCTTGGAGTTAAATAACTCCATAGGAGTTATAGAATATGCTTGGGGTTAAATAATACCATAGGAAACCATGGGGTATCTTAGACGGTGTTAGAAAGAACCTATTTTAGGATTTGGGATTTGGTTGGTGATTTGAGAGAGGGTCTAGAGAAGCAGGAGCTCACTCTACTTTGGATGCTGTCAGAAAACAGGGGTTGTTCTATGATTGGACATTTAATAAATCTTATCTACTACAAAGATAAAACTGTAATTGGTAAAGAAGTGGAAGTTATATATTTTGGCCAAGACGGGGTGTTTGGTATTTTGTGAGTAGCACAGTAACCTTTTATTTTGCCTGTACTTACACAAACTATAAAGTGGACTCATTTTATCATAGTCCTTGAGTAACCTTGTCTGAGGTTGGTATAATATGAGATTGTTTATGTTAACAGGAGAATAATTAGGCTTTGCTATGAATTCCAGGACTAGCTTTCTGATGTCAGGGGATGCTCTTTTTTGTTTTTATTTTTTACTCAGATACTTTTTATTACTCTTAGTATGAACTTCCTAAATGATTTGAAAGCTATGGATAGCTCCTGCCAGCTCTCCCACTGAGATGTAGGACCGCATTTACTCTCACTCACTTTTTTCAGTCCTTTGTATGCACCATGCCTCCTTCCACTCCAGAGTGTGAGCATGTACTGTTATAACTCAACCTTCACACCTTGTTTCTCCAAGTTGGAACTATCATCTTATGTCAAGACTTAACATAGTGTTTGATGCATAGTAAATACTCAGTAAAAAATTATTGAATAAATAACGACTAAACGAATGAATGAATTCATATCTTGTGACCCAGGATTATGTTCCATCAAGTTCGTGTAGTGCCTTGTTAACCAGCCCCCATTCATTGCCTGCTTAAGTCCCCATTAAGTGTGTGTGGGGGGAGTGTGGGGGGGTGTGGAAGTTGTCCCATATTCCTCCTCCTGGAGTTTGCTGGACTTGGAAGGAATCCAGGGCTTGATCTAGTTTGCAAGCCAACTATTCACAAGGGCAAAGGAAATTCAAGGAGAGGAGTATGAGTGAGAAAAATAATGAAGATCTTTAAAAAGAATTTACACCCATTATTATAGAAATTATTAGGTTAAGTAAAGCATCCTTAATGGCAAAAGGAAGGTTTGAGCTGACTATAACAAAGAGATAAGTCATAATTATGACCCAACACTAAGAAGGAATATACATTCTTAGAAGAATTGTGTATTTTTAAATTTATTATTTTTTCTTGGTATGTGAAAATGTTTGGCTCTTTTTTCAAATGAATTACATGGGAATTTATTTGAACCAATTTATTAGACACATTTTTTAATTAGCATCCAACAGTTTCTTTCTGGTTTCTGATTATAAAAGGAATATTGCTCATTACAGAGCTTTCAGGAAAACAGGAAAGTACAAAAAATTAAAATAAATGATTATCATATCATGTGTAACATTACTGTTAATATTTGGCTCTGTTTTATTTCAAGATATATAGATAAAGATGGATTTTACTCAGGGTTATAAGGTTGACAAAATTCTACTTCATGAGGGTTCTTTTTTAATATCTTTTTAACCCTTAATGCTATCTCATGCCACTATGCCATTAAATAGTCTTTGAGAACATGATTCAATAACTTGAACTTCTATATCTTGGAACTTACTATATCATTGTTGCATAACATATTACTCCAGGACTCAAAGTAAGTATGTATTACGTCACAGAGTTTCCGAGTGTCAGGAATTCAGGAGGGCCTAGCTGGGATGTTCTGGCTCAGTGTGTCTCATGAGGTTGCAGTCAAGCTTTGACCAGGGCTACGGACTCAGAAGACTTGACTGACCCTGGAGGATTCACTTTGAAGCTCACTCACTTGGCTGTTTATTGACTGGAGGCATCAGTTTTTCAACACATGGGCTTCTCTGTAGAGCTGTTCCCACCATGGTTTCTTCCAGAGTAGATGAAAAAAGAGAGGGAGAGGGAGAGAGGGGAGGACACAGAGAAGGAATGAGAGAGAGAGAGATCGTTTATACTGCCTTTTATGACTTAGTCTTCCAGTCACATATGATCACTTCTACCATGTTATTCATTAGAAACAGTTACCAAGGCCAACCCCATGCTAAGGGGGAAGAGGACATTACACAAATGTATGAAATAAATGATTTCAGGAGACAGGGATCCTTGAGCCATCCTGGAGTCTGGCTACCACATTTACCTTACTATATGTAATTGGTTTAACTATATATAACTTTTTATAGAATGTATATAACTTTTTTCTCTGCTACATACTTAGGCCCATTTCCGTTTTTGCCACTTAAAAAGTGGTCATTAATTTTTCACTTAAAAGTAAGTATTAAGTGCTTTCAATGCACTAAATACTGAAATAAAATTGTATTTTATGATGCTGACTGAAATTAAACATCCCATGGCTAAAATCTTAGCATAGGAATCTTCTCTGTCAGAACCTATGGTTATTTATTAAGATAGAGCTCTAGAAGTGAGAATATTGAAATAAAACATGTAAGTTTTTAGGCCTTTAATAATATATATTGATAATGTCTCTTCAGAAAATACATACTTACTAATAATCCCAGAAGCAGCAGCATCTCACTATAAAATCAATAGTGTTTAATACTGATACTTACTTAATCTATGCCTATTTCTAAGGTAATAAGTAAAAAATTGCATATTCCTTTTTTTAAAATTTTTTTAACATTTATTTATTTTTGAGAGAGACAGAGCATGAGTGGGGGAGAGGCAGAGAGAGGGAGACACAGAATCCAAAGCAGGCTCCAGGCTCTGAGCTGTCAGCACAGAGCCCAACATAGGGCTTGAACTTACAAACCAGGAGATCATGACCTGAGTTGAAGTTGGATGCTTAACCACTGAGCCACCCAGGTGCCCCCCAAAATCATATATTCTTTTTACTTTAATCCGTATATATAATATTGATCAGTAAAGAAGTCAAACACATGCATATGTCTTTTTTAATTAGCACATTTTCTCATTGCTCTTTTTAGAACTTCTCATAAGAATATCAACTTTTTGGGACGCCAGGGTGGCTCATTTAAACATTCGACTTTGGCCTGGGTTGTGATCTCACAGTTCATGGGTTCAAGCTCCGCATTGGGCTCTGTGCTGACAGCTCAGAGCCTGGAGCCTGCTTCAGATTCTGTGTCTCCCTCTCTCTCTGTTTCTCTTCTACTTGTGTTCTGTCTCTCAAAAAAAAAAAAAATTAAAAAAATTTTAATATCAACTTTTTATCAGCCATGTTTGCTACAAATGTAATGTGTTTATAGTAAATCTTTCAACAAGATATTTGCCATGTAGACACTTTATATTTTTGTACCGTCAAATCTATTGTTCTTCAATTTCTGTGTTGCTTGTTGAGTCCTCCATTATTGGTTCATTTAAATGGTCATCTACATTTTCTTTTATATCACACATGGCAATAAAATTTTAATTAGAAAATCTTAACACTTTAATATGCATGACATATATTTTGGTTAATTATGTGCAGTGAAGACCCAATGCTTTTATTCCAAAGTAATTTCTTGAATACTCTTTCACTTCCTATTAACGTGTAAGGTTAATAGGATCGTCTATCAGAAACTCTATTGGATCCTCATATACGCTGTGCCTCCTTAGACCTTCCCAAGTCTCCACCCTGCCCAAACATGCTGACATTACTCATTAACTTAAAATGCTCTTAATTCACAGGGCATTTACCATGCCTTTTTCTTTTTATTTTCTCTCTTTTTTTTTTTTAATCTTTTTTCTTCATACAGATTCTATGCATTGACTGGTTAGTGATTTCCTGGGTACATGGTTATTTGTTTCTTTGTTAATGGAGGATTCTCTTTTAGAATATAACTTCTAAGAGAAAGGTATAGTTTCATTTTAATATCTAACAATTTTACTGATAATCTCTTGGTAAATTAGAACTTTTCAGTTGATTTTCTTCGGGTTTCCAGGTATATTTTACCATCTGTAAATGTTCTTGCCACCATAAAATAAAAATAAAAAAGAGCATTTTTATCTTCAACTTTCTAATGATTACAGCTGTTTTTTTGTCATATCATATTATGTTGATCAGAATGTCTGGAACAAGTTTAAAAGTATTAAAATTCACAGGGAACTTATTTTATTTGTAAATTTAATGTGACTATATTTAACATTTCACTATTGGAAATGAAGTTTTAAAAGCTTGATATGAAATATAAAACAGAGTAAACCCTGAAGGAAAGCTCAATATTTTCGCATTCTCCACATCCCTACTCTAGTCATTGTCAGACATTTGATTGTTTTTCAAAAAAGAGGATACATTTGATCACCACTCTGCATATAGACCCTGCTTTTGTTTTGTTAATCTACTTTACTGGTTATCAAGCTTTAGAATTACTGTTCTGGCCTGATGGCCAAAACCATGTATAATAAAACCTTATGTGGACACTTAAGAGTTATTCAGCATTCATCATGCCTGTGATTTGTGCTTTTTATACTGACTTTAGAATATAACTCTTTTTAAATAGGAGCAAACAACTTAGAGCTTATATTCTTTTGTAGCGCTTCACAGAATAACTGTTTTCCATTGATATTTACTAGTATTAAATAACTATTTACTTTCCTACCAGACTCTAAGTACTATTGGAACAGGATTCTTTTTTTTTCATTCAAATAGAACATAGTACACATGTTCTATTTCTATTATTGCTGTAACAAATTACCACACACTTAGTGGCATAAAACAGTACAGATCTGTTATCTTACATTTCTGTATGTCGGGTTTCTGACACTGGTCACACTGGGCTAAAACTGAGGCATCAGCAAGGGCTGTGTTCCTTTCTGGAGGCTTTTTTGGTTTTTTGGTTTTTAATTTTTGCTTTTTTAAAAATTTTTCGAGATTTCTCTTTTTGTTATTGTTGTTCAAGTATAATTAACATATAGTGTTACATTCTTACTTACATATAGTGTTACTTTCCATTTCTGGAGGCTTTCAGTAAGAATTGGTTTCCTTGCCTTTTCCATCTTCTAGAGCCATCACATATTCTTGGACTCCTGGCCTCCTTCTGGCTTTTTTAAAGCCAGCAATGATGGGTCTGCATTACTCACTGGCTTCTGCCTCACTTATCTACTTTTAAGGAATATTGTGATCAGATTGAGCCCAGGCAAATAATCCAAGACAATCTCCCTATTTTAAAGTTTAAAGTTAGCTAATTAGCAATCTTAATGTCTCTTTGTGATGTGAAGTAACCTGTTCATAGGTTCCAGGGATTAAGACAGGGACATTTGGGTGGGGGTGCATTAGTCTGCTTATGACATTACCCATTTGCCTCGCATAATTTGTACCCAATAAATATTTGTTTTATAAAGAAAAAAATAAATGAATGAGAGCTACAGAGTTGATATGTTCTTTAAATGATCCAGAAGCTTTCATACATTTCTAATTTTCTAAAAGCTTTTAAAAAATGGCTGCTGAAGTTTTATTTTTAATACATTTTAAATACCCTACCATGTTATCATTTATATTTTTTCTTTAGAAAGAAATATAAATATAATATTGAGCTAATAGGTTCTATTAAGCCATCATGAATTCTCATTTAGTCATGATACTAACATGATACATGGTAATTCTGGTTGGCCATTTCTTTTTTCTTTTTTTTTTTTTTTTAACGTTTATTTATTTTTGAGACAGAGAGAGACAGAGCATGAATGGGTGAGGGTCACAGAGAGAGGGAGACACAGAATCTGAAACAGGCTCCAGGCTCCGAGCCGTCAGCACAGAGCCCGACGCGGGGCTTGAACCCACGGACCGTGAGATCATGACCTGAGCCGAAGTCGGACGCTTAACCGACCAAGCCACCCAGGCGCCCCTGGTTGGCCATTTCTTAAAGGTATTTGTACATGGATGAGCCACATGCCATGTTGGATTTTACTATCAGAGTTTATTCATTTAACATAAAAATGATACTAGTAGCTTATGTATGATAAGTGTTTATTATCTGCCCCATACAGGATAAATTGTAAATTTTTACTAACTGTTCTCTATTTGTCCTGTGATGTTCAGTTTATATAAAATTTCATAACCAGTCCCCACAACTCTATTTAGTGGGATTTATTTTTATGCTTATTTTATAGATAAATAAAATGATTTTTTTTAATTTTTTAAATGTTTATTTACATTTGAGAGAGAGAGAGAGAGAGAGAAGGAGACAGAGTGTGAGCAGGGGAGATACAGAGAGAGAGGGAGACATAGAATCCAAAGCAGGCTCCAGGCTCTGAGCTGTCAACACAGAGCCGGACACAGGGCTCGAACTCACAAACTATGAGATCGTGACCTGAGCCAAAGTCAGATGCTTAACCAACCGAGCCACCCAGGTCCCCTGATAAATAAAATGAATTTTAAAGATGCTGAGTATTTACCCTATTGTTATACCCCTGATAATGGTAGTTGCAGATTACCAACTCTGGTACTATGGGGATCAAATTCTATACCATGAACCACAATGTTCCATCAATTGATGTATTTTCTACCATGTTCTTTGTTCTAGAATAAGCTGTATAGCATTGCTTCTTAAAAAAATGTGAAAGGAAATTTGGAACCTGGATTTATAGGTTTTTCTGGGACAAAATTCTTTTACACTTTTTTCAACAGCTTTTGTTTTCTCCTGGGTCAACCAGTTCTCTTCTCATACTCCCCTATTTCTTATTGGTTTACTAAATTAGTCATTACATTTTACCTGTTACTTTTTGCCAAGAAACCTATTGGGTGCTGTATTATCACTGTCTTTATGGAGTTATGTCCTATTAGAAAGACAGAGAATAAAATTAAAACAACTAAGTGCAGGTGCGCCTGGGTGGCCTCAGTCAGTTGAGCATCCCACTTCAGCTGAGGTCATGATCTCGCAGTTTGTGGGTTCGTGCCCCGTGTCAGGGTCTGTGCTGACAGCTCGGAGCCTGGAGGCTATTTCGGATTCTGTGTCTCCCTCTCTCTCTGCCCCTCCCCTGCTCGTGCTCTGTCTCTCTCTGTCTCAAAAACAAGTAAACATTAAAGAAAATTTTTAAAAAAACCACTAAGTGCATAATTTTGTTATAATTAGTACTGTGAAGGAAATGAATAAATTGCAAAGCGCCATAATAAAAGGGCTGTCCTAATTTATGTAGCTATCAGAAAAGTCCCTCCCAATCCTACCCCTTGAAAAGATGACTTTTAAGTTGAGATTCAAAAAATGAGAAGGAACCAACCCAAGAAAAGGAGTCAGCCATGCTTTCCATCTTCTTGATACTATCAGTCATCTGAAATATTCTTTTGGTTGAGGAATAAAATTTACAATTGTTCTCTCTCCCTCAGTCACCTGTATCAAAACCCCTTTCTCTTCATTTGCAATCTGTTCTCTAAAGCTTCCATGTTGGTATGTCTATTTATTCTTTCTGAAACGAGTAAAAGTTTATCAAGATCCCATTTTGTAAGGTATGTCAGTTTTTCTTGGTCTTCATCTCTGTCAGTTCAGGCTTACATCATTGTAAACCCTCACTTGTAATGTGAATATAGCCCTGTGAAAATATAATCAATATAGGTAAAACTTTCATCCTACCAGTTCAGATATCCAAATACCTATTTGCAGAACATCTTGTTGTTAGGTCCACAATTCCAAACGTACAACACATCACAATTTGTGCTCCGACATCAGGCTCTAAGAAGATGTTTCACAGAATTACATTGGCATTTTTGTAGATAGAGGAGTAAAGAGTGATACGACTTAAATATAAACCTATCAGAGTTTGGATAATATATGTGAGCCTTTTTTCTCTCAAGAGTTTTTCTTCCCTTTTTTTTTTTTTTTTTTTGAATTTTCACTGAGTGACTAATAAAACCAGTCACAGTGAAGCCCTTGACACTTAATCTTAGATGGCAGCTATTGATATGGCCAGCTTGATGAATGTAGAGTATGTACTGGGAAGGTGAGCATCATTATACACAGTTCCTTATAGTCTGGGTTATCTTAAAATTCCCATATTGGTCTAGTGTCAGAGAACCACAAGTCAGTAAGAGGAGTGATGAAGCAGCACAATAATCATAGCATGCCATATTTATTTCATAAATTAATTACAAAGGCCATAATATGAATACCATGTATTAAAGCATCTGTTTCGGCCATACTGTGGGAGATTCTGTTGCTTATGAGAGAATGAGCTATTGTGCTTTTGCACGCCATTCAGGATTTGGGAGAGCATGAGATAATCAAAGAGACTAACTGTTCATTATGACTATGAAAATGCCATGGAGGAGGAAATCATTTTAAAAAGAATAATTAGCAAGGTGCAAATACCAAGTGAAATAATTACGTACTGCTCACATCACCAGACCCTGAAGCTTTATAACCAAATTGGAAGAGTCCAAAGGGAAACCTCATTGATTTCACGTGGCTGTGACTGAATTATTTTTCATAAGAAGAAGGTTCTAATTACAAAGTAATTCATGAAGCCCTAAAATGTCCCACTCTCCCACAAATGTAGTGACATCCCTACAAATAAATCAACGGCAAAATAATATAACATATCAAAACAGTGAAGACTAAGGAATGACACAACTTATGCATACAATTTACTGGAACTCTAGGGCATTAGACTCCTCCTCTATAAAAGAGGAAGTGATGCCTGTTTCACAGAAAAGTTAGAAGCAGCTAAAATCAGTGATGGAGATGATGACGATGCAGAAAGCCAGCTCATTGGAAGTCCTCAAGAAATGTTGATCTAGTAATAAGCTCAGAATCTTCAGCCTGCTATTTAAGTGTCTTTATATAATTTTAAAACTTCTTTGCAAAAGAAACCCTTTAAATGAAGCACAAGGTACAGGCTGGGAGAAAACGTTTGCAAAGCAAACTGTGGACTAGAATATGACTGAGGAATATAGTCAGAGAAAACACTAAGTAACAGATGAGGAATGCCTAACCAAGGATGAGTATGGGTGAGGACGACTGTAATGATGGATATAAATTCTTTATGCTCAAGATCTCAATACATCTTTGCTTCCCCCACAGTGACCAATGCAGCGCTATGATGTTGTTAGTACTTATTTGATATGGACTGATTAATTTCAGGACATAAACCTAAGAGTCCTAGAAAACAAAGCCACTCTACCCCAGATTAAAAATTACTGTGAGCCATGACTTTTTCCCAAATAAAAAAAAAAAATGGGTGAAAATATTTGAAATATTATGACCCCAAGTAGACGAGTTTTCTCACACAGTGAAACACATACTGAACAGCTGGAAAAGAATATATTTTGTAGTCAGGACATAGTACGTGTCCAACTGTATGCTATTTGCCATTTCAAAAACTATCCAAAAAGCAGTGTTGAGTATGGGAGAGAAAAAGATCCCTATGAGAATTCTCAAACATGTGGCTTACTAAAGTCTGAAGCAGAAAAAACAAAGCTCTACTTATATAGGACATAAATAAAGCAATTTTCCTGTCCCTGGTTTATATTACTACAGTGAGTTTTAGAAACAAATCATCTACAAACAAATGGCCTTTCATAAAGTCACAGGGCAGTTTATCAGGCAGATATGGCCAGAGAAATCATATTTAAGAGCCTGCTTTCTCTTTCTCGCTGCTTTCTAAAGAGCTGAAAAATAAGTTTATTTGGAGTTTCTCGAATCGTGCTGTGTTTGACATACATTACTTCCCAAAAATAAGTATTTTGTAGCCACTTTTGTGTTCTGAGACCCTGGAAACTCAAATAGCTTTTCTCCAAGCCTGCCCCGTGCATACATTTTTACCACTTGTCTTTCTAGGACTTTGTCCATTTTGTCTAAGTTATATAATTTCTTGTCATAGGGTAGTTGATATTTCCTTATTACTCTACTTATGTAATATTAGTGGTGATGTTCCCCCTTTCATTACTGACTTTAGTAATTGGAATCATCCATCTTCTTTTCATGACCAGACTAGCTGAATTTGTCAATTTTGTTAGTCTTTTCAGAGAACCACTTTTGGTGTGATTGATTTTTTTTGTATTGTTTTCATATTCCCTATTTCTTCAATTTCTGTTCTAAACTGCATTATTTCCTTCTGCTTGCTTTGGGTTTAGTTTGTTCTTCTTTCTCTAGATTCTTAAGGTGGAGTTCAGCTTAATGAATTTCTGTCTTTTCTTCTTTTTTTAATGTGGTTATTTACAGCTATAAATTCCCTCTAAGTACTGTTTTTGCAACATCACATAAGTTTTGATATGTTGTGTCTTAGGTTTTTTTGGTGGTTTTTTTTTTTTTTTTTTTTTTTTTTTTGAGAGTGTGAGAGCATGAGCAGGGGAGGGGCAGAGGAAGAGAAAGAGAGAATCTTAAGCAGGCTCCATGTCCAGTGCAGAGCCCCACACAGGGCTTTATCTCACTAATGGAACGTGAGATCATGACCTGAGCCAAAATCAAGAGTCAGTCCCTTAACCGACTGAGCCATCCAGGCACCCCTGTTGTGCCTTATTTTAATTTCTTCCTAGTGTTTTCTAATTTCCTTTTTAAGTTCTTCTTTGCTACACTGATTAGTTAGGAAAGTGTTTAATTTCCATATTTTTGTGAATTTCTCAAATTTTCTGCTGCTGTTGATTTCTAATTTAATTTCTTTGTGGCCAAGAACATACTTTGTATTTCAATCCTCTTGAATTTATTGAAGTGTATCGTATGGCTTAACATAAGGCCTATCCTGGATTTTGTTCCATGAAAACTTGAGAAGAGTGTGTGACCTGCTATTGGATGGAGTGTTCTATAAATATCATGTCTACTTAGTTTATAGTATTGTTCATGCCTTTCGTTTCTTTGTCTATCTGCTCCCTAATTATTCCATCAATTATTGAAAGTCAGGCCTTAAAGTTCCAGTTATTATTGTTGAAGTGTCTATTTCTCTCTTAAATTATGTCTTTTTTTTTCTTTTCTGCTTCTTGTGTTTAGGGGATCTGTGGATAGGTGCATATATGTTTATAATTTTTATATCTTCCTGAAGAATTGACCTTCTTATCATAAAATGTCTTTTTTAATCTCTAATAATGATTTTTGTCTCAGAGTCTATTTTGCTTGATGTTAATAGAACTATTGAAGTTCTCTTTTGATTACCACTTTCATCTGAATGTTTCCATTCTTGTTCTTTTGATATACTTGTGTCTTTGAATCTAAAGCATGTATCCTGTATATCTATTCTGATGATAGATCTCTCTTATGATTGAGGTGTTTAATTCACTTACATTTAATGCATTTGCTGATAAGGGAAGATTTATAGCCATCGTTTTGCTATTTCTTTTCCTTAATGTCTTGTGCCTTTTTTTCTGGATTCTCTGTTCTCTTCTATTTTTGATAAATATATATTTTCTAGTGTACCTTTTTAATTCCTTTATTGTTTGTTTCCCTATATTTATTTATTTTTTGTAGAGGTTACTCTGGAGGTTACAATTAGCATCTTAATTTAAAACAATCTAAAAAAAAATTAAAAAAAGAAAGGGGGGGCACCTGGATGGCTCAGTAGGTTAAGCGTCCAACTTTAGCTCAGGTCGTGATCTCACGGTTCGTGGGTTTGAGCCCCGCGTCAGGCTCTGTGCTGACAGCTCAGAACCTGGAAACTGCTTTGGATTCTGTGACTCCCTCTCTCTTTCTTCCCCTCCCCTGCTCTTGCTCTGTCTCTCTCTGTCTCTCAAAAAATAAATAAACGTTAAAAATAAAATTAAAATTAAAATTAAACAATCTGTTGACTAATGCTAACTTAATTTCAATAATATGCAAAAAATTATTTCCTCTCTAAAATACCCCTTTTCTCTCTCCCTCCTTTGTCTGTACAAATCTCCTAATGTACATCTGTATGCATTATAAGCCCATTACGTTTTGTGTTTATTGTTATGCAGTTGTAAATTTAAAACAGATTGAAGAGGGAAGAATTGCAAACAAGGATACATTTATACTGCCTTTCAAAATGCCCATGCAGTTGCCATTACCAGTATTATTTTCACACTTTCCTTTCATTTGTTATACATGGTTTCCTATGGTTCTTTGAATATATTTATAGTAGTTTATTTAAAGTCTTTGTCTACTAAATCCAAAATCTGGTCCCCTCAAGGGTTGCTTTTTTTCCCAGTGTATGTGGGTTCACTTTCCTCTTTCTCCCAGGCCTTGTATTTTTCTTTGTTATAAATAGAGTTGTTTGTAATCACTCTGGTATCAGGTCTCTCCACCTCCCACTGAACTAAGCCCTGAGTCATTCAGATGGCCACCTAAGCATAGAAATTTCCTAGAGAGCTGAAAGTTCAGGCAAAATATTGACTCTGCACAGGGGATGATACTTTTAATGGAACTCCAAAAGCTGTCCAGTTTTTTCATTTTCTGCAGTGATGCTGTCTTTTGCCTCCTACATTACTAAACTGGGAAGGGAGTGAAAGAAGATGAGAACAGCTCTGAGCTCAAGCATCACAGACCTTGTGTCTTCCCAAAGTGCAGCAGTTTGTCTTGTATAGAAAATTTTCAGTTTATTCTGTGGTTGGGGTTAATTGCCAGAATTCTGAAATGATTTATTTCCATTGTTTTGCCTGTATTTTTGTTGTTTTAGAGGGAGAGTGAGTTCCTCAAGGTCCTCACTCTGTCATTCTAGAAGCTGATCATGCCCTGTTTAACATTTATCTTAAAAATGTATATCTTCACTGTAGGATCAGTCATGGTGCAATGTCTGAAAACTGGAAACACAGTTACATCTGATGCTGACATTTTCAGAAAGCCTGTGATCATTTAGAAGAAAAAAAAAATTGCACAGCCAAGTAATACAGTTAACAAGGAAGAAGCAAAGATACATGGATAGAATTTCCTCATTTTTATTGGTATTCAGTTAAACTCCATAAAAAAAATGAAAGAGGTCTTAAAAGGGATATTACATACTAATCCCAAATAAGATTTATCAGATGGAGGAGCCAGCAGCCACTTTTGTATCTTAACTTACTTTCCAATTTTACAATTCATAAAATACTCACCAAGGCATGACACAAGTTTGGAGTTCAAGCACAGTGCATTTTATGTTGCAAGATCCATTAAAAGCAATAATTTGTAAGATCCTCAATAGGAAAGTGTGCATTTTTTTTCAAGGAATACTTCAAAGAAGGAAGCAGGGCTCCTTTATCCAATTTTATGTGAAAAGTAATCTCATTCTCATCTGTGGCCACTACTTTCCTCTGATTATGGTTGCAGTTGGAAAACTAAGAACAGAATGAGCAGCATCTCTTCATGTCAGTAGTTCTTTTCCACAAGTATGAAATAACGATCTGGCTTTTTCCCCTGGGGAGACAGCAGTAAATCTCACACTCTCAGCGGGAAATAGCAGAGACTTTGATCATGAACTCATTCTGCTCTATATCACCTTTCTCTCCCTATTTCTTTTTCTTAGCTGCCTGAAGTCCAGAATATGAACATGGCTATTAGACAAGATTAACTTATTTTGCATCATTAGCCTACTGGCTTTTCTTCTTCTATGAAAAGCAGAATTCTAATGGAAAAAGGTAGTGCCAGAGGGACGGATTTGGAAATGTCCCAGCTCTGCCCTTTACCAGATCTGTGAATTTGGGCTTTACTCTTCCTAAGACTCACTCCTTATCTATAAACTGGAGGCCACTGTTTCTCTCACCTACTTTTTTTAGACTGTCAAATGATATCTAGCACTTTTCTTCAAATGATAAAAATGCCATTAAATACAACACTCAATATAAATATAAGATGTTGTAACTGCTGATGGGATTAATACAGTCCCACAGGACAAATCTTGGAGAAAAAAATATCTCAACCCTTATACTAATATTTAATATACCATATAGCTTTTGGCCCAGACAATAACCTTCTATCAGCGGTGATCTTGTTTGTCATTTTTGCCTCATTTATTTGCTATTGGTTTAAGATGTTAAAACCAAATGACCCTGAAATGCCCAGCACTGCTTTGTAGAAATTCCAATATAAGATCAACACATGAGCTTTGAGTCAGGCTGGCTTGTATGAGAACTGTAGAATGATGAAGGTTGATTGGATCCCACTTCCCCCACAGTTCTAATAAATAGAAGACATTTGATGGAGATGGATTTTTGCAGTTCTTTTAAGAAACAAAGATTACCCCAATGTTTTAGTTTATAAATTAATACGAAGTAGATGAAGAGCTAGTCAAAAACAAACAATGAAAGAAAAATACTGTATTCTATATATGTCATTTGTTCCTGTAATCTCCATCTGTTCGCTAAGACTTTAAGTCACCCGTGAATGAGGAAAGATGCCCGGATCATAAGATGTTTATGTCCAAGATTTTGTCTTTAATTCCTTAAATATGTATTTTTTTAAATTTTGTAACATTTATTTTTGAAAAAGAGAAACAGAGACACAGAGAGAGAGGGGGACACAGAATCTGAAGCAGGCTCCAGGCTCTGAGCTGTCAGCACAGAGCCCGACGTGGGGCTCGAACCCACGAGCCGTGAGATCATGACCTGAGCTGAAGTTGGATGCTTAACCGACTGAGCCACCCAGACACCCCTAATTAATTAAATATGTATTGAGTGCCTAAAGAGTTCCATATATTCTTCAAAATACTGTTGATAAATATTAACCAAAGCAGACAAGGATTGCCTAGAATTGTGCCAATGTGAGAAAAAAAGGGACAGGTTCTCACCTGTGTGTCTAGCTTTCCTTTTTTGTTCTGTTGTTCCCAATATAAAACTGCTTATGCCACATAGACATAATTCTTTTAATATTGGGAAAGTTATGGATATTTTAAATAAACCTACCAAATTCTCAGTGTGTGCAGATATCATTCAGATCACCCTCCTCCATGAGGGTTTCCTGGTTCCCACTCTCCACATCACACCCCACCTCACCCCATCCCACCAGCTCTCCATACGGAAATTAGATCTCACCTCCCATGTATTTTCTTAGTCTTTTATCATACATCTCTCATGATCCTTATTGTGGTCATTTACCTACTGTTAAAATTATTTTTTTGTATTTTTTATCTTCTTTGGTTTCTTATAATTTTCTGGAAGGCAGGGTCCATACATGACTCAATTATTTTAATCCCATGACATCTTATATATACATGATACATTATATACCTGCATAATTCGTCCTTCCATGACACTTGGATCATTGCCTGGAACATAATAGATGCTCAATAAATATTAAATCCAAAGAATGATTGCATGATGTTAGGCTGCATTGAAGAAATACATATATAAATGTAAGATGTACTTTTTAGTGCCCTTGGCAGTTTTGAAGACTGGAATAATGACTTGGGACTTTCAAAATATCTATTTCTTTTCCAGATAAGAGACAAGAGAAAAACTTGTAAGGCTCTTTTTGGGCTCCAGATGCAAAGTAATTA
The DNA here is from genome assembly GCF_023721935.1 of Panthera uncia. Lineage (NCBI taxonomy): Eukaryota > Metazoa > Chordata > Mammalia > Carnivora > Felidae > Panthera > Panthera uncia. The sequence goes on from NW_026057578.1 coordinate 96,335,381, forward strand.
TGCAAAAGCCTACAAAAAATGTGTAATTGAAATGATAAGATATTTGATAAATTAATGCCTTCACCAGAGGGTTAGTTCCATTTGTAAAATGTAAATCTATGGACAAGATCAGAGACCCTACAGCTCTTATGTTGGTGTTGGGTCAAATTAGGAAATTAGAGAGTAAATAAAAATTGCTTAGACACCAAAGACAGTCAAGAGCACAATCCATTTGAATGCAGTGTTCTTTTTCATGGTTGTATTCTGAGAATAAAAGCTTCTCAGTTCAGTACACCCTTAATACTATACCTTCTCAGTTTTGAATATTTTACAATGACTGTGAAGTTCCATAAAATGAAGTCGTTATGTTCTTGCTTGACTAGTTTGAGTTCCATGAGGCTGGTATGCTGGAGACAAATCATAATTCCTGATGGAGACTTTCCTATTCTAATTTTGTTTTCTTCTGTTTATTATTAAATCAGCAATTATCTGCAATTGGCATGAGTCCTTCACTGCACCTTTTCATTGCTGTTTGTTGTTGTTGTTGGAAAGGGAAGGACACATTTTATTTATTTTATTTGTACTTGTATTAAACGGAAGACATTGGGTTAGGTTTTATTTTTATTTTATTTTTTTTTAATTTGGGAGTCAGGTTTTTCCCCCAGCTTTATAAAGGTATGACTGACATTGCATATATTTCAGATGTGTGGTATTTTTATATAAATATACCTTGTGTACTGATTACCACAATCAGACTAATTACCATATCTATCACCTCACATAATTACCAGTGTGTGTGTGTGTGTGTGTGTGTGTACACTTAAGATCTGTCTTAGCAGGGGCACCTGGTGGCTCAGTTAGTTAAGCGTCTGACATCAGCTCAAGTCATGATCTCATGATTGGTGAATTCCAGCCCTGCATTGGGCTGTCTGCTCTCAGCACAGAGCCTGCTTTGGATTCTCTGTCCCCCTCTCTCTCTGCCCCTCCCCAACTCACTTTCTCTCTCTCTCCCTGTCTCAAAAACAAATAAAACATTAAAAATCTGGGGCGCCTGGGTGGCTCAGTCGGTTAAGCGTCCCACTTCAGCTCAGGTCACAATCTCGCGGTCCGCGAGTTCGAGCCCCGCGTCGGGCTCTGGGCTGATGGCTCAGAGCCTGGAGCCTGCTTCTGATTCTGTGTCTCCCTCTCTCTCTGCCCCTCCCCCATTTATGCTCTGTCTCTCTCTGTCTCAAAAATAAATAAATGTTAAACAAAATTTTTAAAAAAATCTGTCAAGTATACAATATAGTATTATTAATTACAGTTCCTATGCTGTACATTAGATCTCTAGAATTTATTCATCTTGTAACTGAAGGTTTGTACCCTGTGACCAACATCTTCCTATTCCTGCCAGTCTCCAGACCCTGGCAGCCATCATTCTACTCTGTTTCCCTAGATTTGACTTTTTTATATTCCTCATATAAGTGGTATTATGCAATATTCGTCTTTCTGTGTCTGGCTTATTTCGCTTAAAATAATGTTCTCCAATTTCATCCATGTTTTCACAAATGGCAGGAGTTTCTTCATTTCTGTATCATCTTATGTATCCATGGATCTATCTGTCGCCATTTCTTTATCCACCCATCAACAGATACTTAGGTTGTTTTCATATCTTGACTATTGTGAATAATGCTACAACGAAAAGAGCATCTTTCAAGAAGAGTTGGGGGGGGCACCTCAGTCAGTTCAGCATCCGATGCTTGATTTGACTATTGATTTCAGCTAAGGTCATGATTCCAAGGGTCATGGGATCGAGCCCTATGTTGGACTCTGTACTGAGCATGGAGCTTGCTTAAGATACTCTCACTCCCTCTGCCCCTTTCCCCCACTCGTACTCCCTCTCTCTATCTCCCTCTCTTAAATAAAATAAAAAGTCAGGTTTTGTTGTCATTGTTTTGTTTATTTTTTGCTTCACAAACATCATCTTAATACCTATCCCTTATTAAGGTCAAATGTCTTCTGTTAGTGGCTACCCAAAACCAAAATGACCTGTATTAACTCCCCATTGAGTACCACGTCATCTATTTTAGAACCTAAATCTGCTCAAGTTCTTGACAGATAATGCATTCAATTACGTAACAGAAAATATGGAAATTAATTTGTATCTTTTATAACTTTGTTTTAATCTTTTTAAACAGTCTCTCATCCTTATCATGGGGAAATAAAATATATCTGAAGGCAATAGTAGGCCATAGCAGAGCCTAGCACAGAACTTGACAGAAGTAAGAAGTGTATTCTCTAATTCCTATAGAATACAAATATAATAATATACAGTAAAATATAGTAATATACAAATATGGGCGCTGGAGACCAGGGTCCAAACAATCAGGTGCTAATTCAATTTAGGTAAATATAAGAAGCAAGCCAAGTGCAGACTGTGAGGGAAAGGATCCAGTTTCCATTATCTAAGGGGAATAACCATGAGGGGAGATAGCCCATGGTTGGTGATCCTTTTGGAGTTTCACAAAAAGCTGAAAGTAGTATTTTCACATGAAATCCTCCAGTTGTTCAATCTTCTACATGGAAAACTTTTTTTTTTAATGTTTATTTATTTTTGAGAGAGAGAGAGAAAGACAGAGTGTGAGTGGGGGAGGGGCAGAGAGCAAGGGAGACACAGAATCCGAAGCAGGCTCCAGGCTCCGAGCTTCCAGCACAGAGCCCGATGTGGGGCTCGAACTCACAAACTGCAAGATCATGACCTGAGCCGAAGTCAGACACTTAACCGACTGAGCCACCCAGGCACCCCGCATGGAAAACTTTTTTGAATGAATAAATGAAATTATTCCCATCAGAATCTAAATGCATGAGAGGCTTAAACCTTCAACTGTAAGGTCATGGCCCAAGCAGGCTGAAAAGAGCATCTTAAAGGAGAGGAACATGGTGTGCGATCTCAGTGTCTGAGGAGAGAAAGGAAGATTTCCACAAAGAAGGTACAGAGTCCAAGATGAGCAGAAATTGTGTTAATATGTAGGGATGACCTAGTGTGGGGTACCAGTGTTCAAGCAGAGTGTGGAGAAAGCTGATGCGTGGAAGTAGCCTGGTGAGAGTGTCATTCCTCCAAAATGTATACAGGGAATCCATGTGAGAAGGAGCCTTGCATGAGGTGTCAGAGTCCAACAGAGATGAGGAGGACACCCATTTGTGGGATTGTAGTACCCAAGCCAAATGAGGAGAACACCTATATGGGGGCATGACTTAGCATGGGATTTCAGAGTCCCAAAGGGTGTAAAGGGTATCCCGTGCAAGAGAGCAGGTGGCAGCAGTGATGGGAGATTGCTTATGTGTAGGGGGGTTGGTCAAATTATATAAACTAAGGAAAATTAGAGCCAGGTTTCTCACTGTTGGAGAAGGGTTCACATATATGGAAGGGGAGAAAATTAAAATGAGTCCTAAAATGTTGGATTGAAATTAGAGTAAAGAATAGTGATAGCCCAATAGCAATGAGCATATCTAGCACCCAGATTTTGGCTTCTAAATATCAGTATCCATTAAAAAAGAAATCAGAAATCCTTGGAAAAATGGCTAATTCAAAGGCTGAGAAGGCAAGTAGAAGGTGAGCTGGGAACATCTTCTTGTGCCTGAGAGTAAGAAAGTGAGCAAAGAGAGTAATGTATTATACCCATTGAATCACATAGGAAACCGTGTGTTTATTTTGGAGCAATCCCATACCTGGAGAAAATCTGCAAATATAATACAAATAATGTATCCTTATATCAGAGATATAACTAAATTAATAAACAACTGAATCAACATTTGATGAGGAAAGAGATAATTACATCATTTCAAGTATTTCTCCATAAAATATTTCCTAATTACAAAGAGGAAAATAAAATAGTGACCTTACAATGGACAGGTCTGGAAGACTCCACCTTGATCAAATGATCAAAATGAACATTATTGGTAATAGCACAAATTAAAATGTTGCACTTCCTGATCAGATGTAATGCAACGTCACGTTTGTGCCAAAGATGTGTATTTCTGCCAAGTATGTATAATTTGAAGATAATTGTGAAGAAACATCAAACAAACCTATTTCGATGGACATTCTATGAATTCTATAGAACAATTGTTCTATACTTTTCAAAACTGTCAAGGTCTTGAAAATCAAGAATAGAAACTTTTCCCAAATGAGTAAAAATAAAGAGACATGACAACTAAATACAATGTCTGATTCTGAAATGGATCTTCTGCTAAATATTGCATTATTGGAATGCTTGTAGGAACTTGAATGAGGCCTGAGAAATCGATAGTAGTAATAAATCAATGTTAACCTCCTGATTTTGATTATTGTACCATGGCCATCTAGGAAAATATACTTATTTGTAGCAAGCTCACAATAACAAATTCAAGTATTTGTATTGTACTTGTAGCTATTCTGTAAGTTTGGGACTGCTCCAAAACAAAACCAAAATAAAATAAAAGTCAAACTGAATGCACACACCCTTTGAGAAATCCCGTTTCTAGAAATCTGTGGAGACACTCTAGCAAGAGTGTCAGGGTATTTGTATAAATATATTCATGGTAACTTTGTTTATAATGTGGAACAAGTGGAGATAATCTATTAAGTAAGTATTAAAAGGAGTGTTAAATTATGGTCTGTGGTTGGTTCACGGCATACAGTATCATAGAGCTGTCAGAAAAACAGTTATCTGTATGTATAGACACAGAAATTATTCAAGGCATACTGCTGAGTAAAAAAATGCAATATTCAGAACAAATATGCAGTATGGTCTAATTTTCATTAAAACAGCACTCTAAAACAGCCAAAATTAAATGTATACTGTACCAAGGCTCGTGATCAAATTAAGCTGCAGGATATATATTATATAACCATGTATGCTTTAGTAATCCCAGGTCATTCTTCTACTTTATTTATATTCCACTTATTGCATAAAGAGATTAAAATGGAAGGTTACTTAGCAAAAATAATCTCAGGTTTTGACTGAACATTTATTCAATTTGCAAATCAAATCACCTTTTCACATAAACAGAAGCGACAAATACTACCTTGTGTTCAATACAAAAACAAAAGAATCATCCTCTTTTTTACAACATCAGGGTTTTCTTAGTAGAGAAACACCCATCTCATGTCAGCCTAATTGTTGCATAACACTGGGGAAAGAATGAATTTTCTGAACTTCGAGTGTCCATTTTCTTTTTTCCCCTCTCTTTTTGTTCATTTTGTCTTCGCACAGCATCTACCTTTTTGTTAGGTGATGCCAAAAAAAAAAAAAAATTCCTGTCGGCATTTCTTTTTTTACCCGGAAGCATGGCCTGGACACAGCCAAGCTGATCTATTAATTCCAAAGCTCAGTACCTTAGCTAAGAATCTATACCATTTAATGAAAACGAAAATGGTCTTCTTAGAATTTTACACAGAGATATTTGCTAAGCCTTTTCAAGCTCAGAAGATAATCCCCAAACTCAACTGTTCTAAACTCATATCTTCAGGCAATTTCAGCTGGAGCACCACCTCAGCTACTCTCTCCTAGGGGACAGATTCTCACAATGCTTGGAAAAGTACTCAGCCACACTGTTGGTTTTCCCCATGTTTCCAAGTTGGCCTGGGGTCCGTTACAGAGAGGTAGGATGGCGTAACTCAAAACCCGCTGACACCCCATCATGACAAAGTGGCCCCCTTATCCTGCTCAACTTATTTCTCTTCTTGGGACTTAGAGTTTTTTCCTTAAGAACTGACACTAACAGAACGCTGAGTGCTTTGGGTATAATTTTATCACCACAACACTCCATAAAGGGAAACACCACATTCACATTTTACTGATGAGCAGATAAAGGATCAAAGACAGTACATACAGTATGCAACTTGACAAAATTTTGTTTTCCACACCTACGTATTTTTTAACATGCTTTTTTTTCTATTTTTCATCTTGGCAGCATTCATTTATTCATGCATTCACACAAATATATATGGAATATACACATGTCCCAGCAGTGGTTTAGCAGTGAAAGTGGAACGTAAGTGCTAATATACCTGGATTATTATTCTTTAGCTCTTCCTAATACTCTAACTGAAACATTCCCAATAAGGCCCATTTCTGTATTATCTCCATAAAAGATTATGTAATGAATTATTATTATTTATTAAAATATCCATCACCTTCACTGATCAATAAGCACCCATAAGGGCAAGGATAGTGAGAATGCCATGTGTTACTAGATTTCTGGTTCCTGCCTTATTTGCTATGAAGCCTACTATGTATTTATTACATCTTGAATGAATGATCATTAGACTCATTCCAGCCAGGGATCTTATCACCACAGTGTAGTTTTTCTCTTTGCCAGTTAAAATGTCTGCTGTTCAATTATTCTTTGATTCTACCGTACATGTCTCTTTGCCCCTTGACATCCAGGGCCATATGAGAAAACAGAGTTTGAGACAGTGCCCGAGGAAAGACAAAAGCCTAACACTCAAGATCACCATTTCTGTGAAGAATCACATATGGGCCTTTAAAGGTTGGCTTTAGGGTACAGTGTTCCCCTGGAAGAACCACATGATGAGTAGACACAGAAGGGCCTGGAGAGAGAGATGACCTGGTATGAGAGGCCCATCAGCAGACATAGACTGGCCCCTAGAAAAAAGAGAGGTTCCTATGAATTTGCTGAGCGCATTCTTTTTCACAAAGCAGGAATCCTGTGTGAGTCAGCAAGGCAAAGTACAATAACAACTACAATAATTATGTGTGCTACTGTGACTTTATTTATACACACAAGCTAGAGACATGCTGAGGCACTTAGGTTATAGAGAAATTAGAGTATGAGAACCAGCGAACTACGTGACGTCTTCAGTATCATCCAGGAGCAGAGCCTAGGCTCACAGTAAGCTCCATATTCAAAGCCCAGCAGTCATAATCATACTCCGATTCAGTTGTTTTATTGGTTCACGGTCCTCTGGATGATCCTTCATTATCTTCACCACAGTAAAGTCTATCCAACCTTCAGGATTCTAGCAAAGCTCATTCTCCATCACATTTCATTAGACATCTGCTTGATGATAGGATGTACCTGTACATATCTTTTTTTTAATGTTCTTTTTTTCATGGTTTTTTTTATTTTTGAGAGAGAGAGAGAGAGAGACAGAGAGAGAGAGAGAGAGGACAAGCCAAGGAAGGGCAGAGAGTTAGGGGGACAGAGGATCCAAAACGGGCTCTGTGTTGATAGCAGAGACCCCGATGCAGGGCTTGAACTCATGAACTATGAGATCACGACCTGAGCTGAAGTCAGATGCTTAACCGACTGAGCCACCTAAGTGCCCCTACCTCTAGGTGTCTTAAATCTACACATACATTTTGGTAATAAATTATGCCTTTATGTCTTTATCAACACTTCTAAAGGACACAAACATCAGAACAGTATCACTTATACATACAAGAGATTAAATTAGCATGCATTGCCCACATTGTAAATGCCACAAACAATTCTAATATGACTTTACTCACATGTAGAAGGAATGGAAAATGTGAACTGAGCACCTAATATATGGCAGAGATTATTCTAAATTTACAGCATTGTACCAGGAACTACTGTAGACAACATGACTCATATATAGGGGAATAAAGCTTATATTGAGCACATATTATACACCACACACCATTCAAATACAACCCTACTCATTTAGAGGGAAAAAAAAAGCATTCAAGGGCCTAGTATGTCACAACTGCTTTTCTAGCATGAACTTCCTCATGAGGAGGTAAGAAGTAAAATTATGAATTGAGCACCAGGTACAGGCCAGGTATACTCTAGTACATCACTCACACACCAATGGAAGAAAAAGAGCACACACTGAGTGCCTCATATATACCTGATAGTAAGGAAATACACGCTGTACTCACACATAGTGGGAGAGGGAAATGAATGTTTTAAAAATTATTTGGCAGGTGCTATTCTGAAACTACATGACTCAGACATAGCTAAGAAGACAGTAAGGCACTGATCACCAACTATTACCAGGCATTATTTTAGAACATTACTCACACAGAGGTGGAAAGAAACAAGAAGTCATTTAGTACCACATATAATCCAGATAATATTCTAGTCCAATCATCTGTACACTTGGAAGAGGTAACAATGCATGGAACAGGTAGAATGTGCCCATCACCATTCTAGTAACACATTACCAGAATAAAGAAAGATTATTTGGGGCTCTTGTTGTTCAGTTTTCCCATCATCGCAAAGAAAACAGCATCCACTTAAGTCCACTCTGGTCTGCATATGCGTGAACTGCAGATACTACAGAGCTTACATCTGAGTGTGAATCATAAGGACCCAAAGGCTTTAAATGAGTTTCCACCTCTTTAACTCAGAAAATAATCTGCCACTCTTTGGGCCCACATTAAATACGGCCTTCTTTGAGGTATTTTGCTTGATAGAAGCTACCAGTATTTCCAAATGTAGAATATGCCTCCTCCAAAATTCAAACAACCTGACCAGGTGCAGGGCTTCCTGCTTGGTTCCAGGTGTAGGCAATGAAAGCAGTTGATTTTTTAACTGATGACAGAATGTCACAGGTGGCCCCTGCCCAGTTTGTTCTGAAGAATCTCACCGTTTGGGTACACCGCTAGATCTTTGCTGGATTTATATACCAGCCTCTAAAGATCAGGTGTCATCATTGTTTTTAAGTCAGTCCTAGCTTACGTTTTAGTTTCTATATTTGATATAATTTGATATAATTGATATGATTTCTATATTTAGTTTACTATATTTGATATAATCAATATAGTGTATTATTGCACTGGGGATATCAAATCCAAATCCCTTCCAGCCAAATTATGACAGTAAGCTGGAAATTTCAAATAACTCTATAATCAGATAGTAAATGTAACTTAGGATCCTTCCCATATTAAGACAAACTGTGGTTGACTTTTTTAGAGATTGGTTTTGGGAAAAAAGTATTTACAAGATCAGCCATTGAATACCAGTCTCCTTTAGTGTTTTTTGTTCTATTTCATTTGGCACTGTTCAAACCATACCTGAGATTCGTAATGCCATATGTGGAACTATGTTATTCAGTCCTTCATATTCTACTATCAGTCTCTATTGTCCTGCCTTTTTCATCAGTCACACAAAATTATTGTCCAGTGAGTATGTTGGAACCAGCAGTCCAGCTTGTAACGTGTCACTAATTAGAATGGTAATTTCCCCTTTTTCCACCAATTATTCTATACCACTTCAAAACACAACCTATTTGGTTGTATGGAGTTCAGACAATTCTATAGGTTTCTACTGAGCATGTCTTGGTTAATACTTGCGGGAGGGTGAACTTACATCCATTCTGATCTATAATTCCAGGTAGGGGAAGTGTTAAACAATGAGACATAATAGCCATCCCAATAATGCATGCAGGTACAAAAGACACAACTGCTTTATATAAAGTGTTCAAAAATTACAGTTTTCCTCCAAATTTTCAAAAAAAAAAAAAAAAGGAACACTCTTGCACTGTTGGTGGGAATGCAAACTGGTGCAGCCGCTCTGGAAAACAGTGTGGAGGTTCCTCAAAAAGTTAAAAATAGAATTACCCTATGACCCAGTAATTACACTACTAAGTATTTACCCAAGAAATAGAAAAGCACTAATTCAAAGGGATACATGCACCCCTATGTTTATAGCAGCATTATTTAAAATAACCAAATTATGGAAGCAGCCCAAGTGTCTATCAATGGATGAATGGGTAAGGAAGATACAATGTACATATACAATGGAATCTTATTCAGCCACAAAAAAAAAATGAAATCTTGCCATTTGCAATGATGTGGATGGAGTTAGAGTGCATTATGCTAAGTAAAATAAGTCAGTCAGAGAAAGACAAATAGATATGCTTTCACTCATATGTGGAATTTAAGAAACAAAACAATCACAAGGAAAAAGAGAGACAAGCCAAGAAACAGCTCTTAACTATAGAGAACAAACCAATGGTTACCAGAGGGGAGGTGGGTAAAGGGATGGGTGAAATGGGTTATGAGGATTAAGGAGAGCACTTGCTGTCACGAGCACTAGGTGATGTATGGAGTTGTTGAATCACTCTATTGTACACCTAAAACTGATCTAACACAGTAGGTTAACTATACTGAAATTAAAATAAAAAATTAAAATTAAAAAAAAATTTTCTCCAAATTTTCTCCTTAATTTCATCAATCATATCATCTCCATATCTTCCCAATTGAACTAAGATCCCTGTTAGGACTTCACCAGCTGGTTTTGAAATCACAATGCACTGGGTTCTTATGCCAAGGAGCCAGAACAAGTTTCTTTTCTACCCTCCATTATTTTATTCATATATGTATAGGTGGCCTGGAGTCCCCAGGCAAGGGTCAGGCTAAGGGACCCTAGCACCTTCTTCAATCCTAATCTGATTAATCTGCTGGACCATCACCCCTGGCAATTCAAAGTCAGATTTCAATTGTCATCTTTACTTTCTCAACTTTTTTATTCTTCCAAGCTAAAGTAAATAGTTCAGGTGTGTTTAGAGCCTTTAAATGTTGGGGGCCAGCAGGAGTTCCCATCGGTGTACCAGTCCTCTGATTGTGTTTAGTGGTATATATGTGTGAAGCAGTCTATTTAGCAATGTCTCCTGTGTATGCTACTCTGTGTAGATATCTATGTGAGAGACACTTTTAATAGGTTCCTGGTGTGTTTTCTACTTTGTTAGGTGGTTTATGAATTTGAAATTGTGTTTAGTGTGGCTAGGTATGTGTACCACATTGCTTAATAAGTTTTGTAAGACATTGCATTTGGTTGTTGCTATGCTACTGTGATTAGTGGCTTATGTGTGTGATATTCTCTTTACTGGTTCATGGTTTTTGTTCCTGTTTTTAGAGATACTGTGTTGGCTGTGGCTAGTATGTGGAAATTTGTGTTCATTGATAAATGTCTGAAACACTATATTTTGAAGTGCCTGGTGTGTGTGTGTGTGTGTGTGTGTGTGTGTGTGTAGAGTAGTCTATCCACAGGGGATACGTTCCGAGACCCATAGTGGGTGCCTGAAACTGTAGATACAACTGAACCCTATGCATGCTATGTTTTTCCTATACACACATACCTATGATGAAGTTTAATATGTAAATTAAGCACAGAAAGAGACTGACAAAAATAATTATTAATAAAATAGAACAGTTTTAACAATATACTGTAATAAAAGTTATGGGAATGCAGTCTCTCTCTCAAAACATGTTACTGTACTATCCTCACCTTCTTGTGATGATGTGAGATGATAAAATGCCCAGGTGATGAGATGAAGTGAGGCGAGTGATGTAGGCACTGTAAGAGAGCGGCAAGCTACTATTGACCTTTGGACCATATGTCAGAAGGAGAATCATCTCTTTTAGACTGTGGTTGACTGCAATTAACTGAAGCCATGGAAAGCAAAACCGCAGATGAGTGCCAGGGATGGGAGTCAAACTGTACTCTGTTAGTGATATTTGGGTTATCTCTTCACTGTATTCTTCAGTGATATACGAGTGAAATGCTGTGCTTAGTCATGCCTAGTGTATTTGCTGCTTTGTCAGCGATATACAAGTGAGATGCCGAGTTAAATAAATACAAGAGTGAGTAGTGCTATGATGAGTAATGTTATGTGAGACACTGTGTTTAGTGTTACAGTGAGGTTGTGCTTATCCATTTGATGACATATATCTGAACTTTTGGGCTCAGCGGTATACATGCTCCTATGATAGTGATATGTGTCCAGCACGTGTGTGAGACCATCTATGCAATGGTGCCTGGTGTAAGTGATATTCTCTTTGGAGAAATGTGTGCCGCCGTGTTTGGTTATATATGTGTGAGGTATTGTGTTTATTGGTGAACACACTACTATGTTTAGTGATATGCTTGTGCAGAACATTAGAGTGCCTATTTTTCTGCGATACGTTGTTTAGCGATATATTTGTGAGCTATTGTGTTAATAGCATTTGATTTGTGTGCTAGTGTTTCAGTGATACATGCGTGAGACTATGTTTAGTAGTGCATGGTGTATAAGCTACTATGTTCGACTATACAGAAGAAAAATACTGTGCAGATATGCCTGGTGTTTGCTACCGTGTTCAGTGACGTGTGTGAGCTACTATGTTTAATAGTGCCTGGCACGCTTGCTACTTTGTTCAGGGATGTATGTGGGAGACACTGTGCTTAAGGATTACAAGTGTGTTTGCTCCGAGTTTAGCAATACTGTGTGAGATACAATGTTTAGCGATGCCTGGCGCTTGCTGCTGCAAGTACTGAATCACGTGTGAGGATTTGGATTCAGCGGGTGTGTGCTGGTATGTTCACTGATACATGTGTGAGACACTGTGTTTCATGCTGCTTGTGTATGTGCTACTCTGTTTAGTGTTGCACTATGAGAGATTGTGCTTGGTGGTGTCCAGAATGTATACCACTAGGTTAGTGGTAAATGTGTGAGACACTGTTTCCAGGGAACATGTAGGTGTTTCAACGTGTTGAGAGATATTTCGTAAAATACCTTATTCGGCAGTGCCCGGGTGTACCCGATCTACGAGTAAGACATTGTGTTAATGGCCTGGGGTGCCTTTTTTTTTTTTTTTACTGTATTTAGGAATATGTGTGTGTTACATTGCGTTTAATCGTGTGAGGTATGTGAGACTGCTCAATGATTTTATGTGTGAAACACTTGGTTTGTGTTATGTGGGGTGTGATAATGCATTTCGTGGTGTGCGTGGTAGGAATTTTGATTAGTAGTGTGTATGTGAGACACCAGGATTAAAGGTATGTGGTGCACATGATGATGTATTTAGTGATATGTGTTCGAAAGAATGTTGTTTTATATTTTACGAGTCAATTTGTTTAGAGTTACGTGGCGATTTTTGGTACTCTGTGCATTCACGTAAGTATAAGGCAGTATTTAGTAAGCGGTTGTGTGCTCCTGATTAATGATACATTTGTGAGAAGCTCTGATTCAAGTATGCCTCATTTCTACTTTGGTCAGTAACACATGTGTGAGACCCTCTGAGGGTGCCTGGTGAATTGACTACTTTGCTTCGTAATATATATGTGAGACGCTATTTTTAAATGATGCCAGGCGGTATGTTACTTGGTGTGGAAATATTGTGCAACATTGTGAGGCACTGTGCTAAACAGTGTGTGATCACTACCCTGTTTAGTAATACATGTGTGGCCTTGGGGTGGGTGCTGTGTGTGTGCTAATGTGTCTCATGGAGATACGTCAGACACTGTGTTAGAAATGCCTGGGGGGTGTTCTATTCTGTTTAGTGATTATGTGTGAGACACCGTTTAGTGCCGCCCATTTTGCGTGCTACTCGTGTTAATGATGTGAACGTGAGGCACTATATTCATCGGAGTCTGGTGTGTGTGTCCCTACTCCATTTGATGCTATTTGCATGAGGCCCTGCATTTAGTTGTTGTGCTTGGTGTGTGTGCTACTGTGTTTTTTTGTTTGTTTGTTTGTTTTTTAATTTTTTTTAATTTTTTTAATGTTTATTTATTTTTGAGAGAGAGACAGCGTGAGCAGGGGAGGGGCAGAGAGAGAGAGACACAGAATTCAAAGCAAGCTCCAGGCTCTGTGCCTTCAGCACGGAGCCTGACATGGGGCTCAAACCCAAAAACTGCGAGATCATGATCTGAGCTGAAGTGGGACGCTTAACCGACTGAGCCACCCTGGTGCCCCTGTGTGCTACTGTGTTTAATGTCACTTGTCAGAAGCTTGTATCTAGTGATGCCTGGCGTGCGCACCACTGTATTTAGTGATAGAAAGTTGAACACCATTTAGTGGTACAGGGCGTGTATGGTACGGCATTTAATGATATACATGTGTGACGCTGTGTTTAGTCGTGTATGATGTTGAGTGATATATGTGTGAAACGTGCTGTTTAGTAGTATGTGGTGAATGTACTGCTTTGTCAGTGATACATGTGGAAACTGTTGAATAGCGTTAAATATATGAGTTACTTGCCCAGAGCTAGATGTATGCACCGTTTAATTTAGCACTGGATGGTACTTAGATCTTTTTTAGAGATATAGATTAAAATCCTGTTTCATAGTCCGACATACGTGTGTGTTACCGCATATGAAGTTGTGCATGTGAACAGCTCTGTTTAGCAGAATGTTATGTGTATGCTTCTTTATTGGTGATATATGTGGAAGAACTGTGTTTAACACTGTGTTTGGCAGTGTGTACATGTGTAATACAGCTGACCCTGAACAATGTGGGGATTAGGGGTGCCGACCCCTCCGTGGTCAAAAAATCCACATAGAAACTTTGGACTCCCCCCAAACTTCACTATTAATTCCCTGCAGTTGACTGGAAGCCTTACTGATAACATAACCAGTTAGCACATATTGTGTGTATTATATTTATTATCTGCTGTATTCTTACAATAAAGTAAGCTAGAGAAAACAAAATGTTATCAAGAGAATCATAAGGAAGAGAAATACATTTATAGTACTTCACTGTATTTATTGAAAAAAAAACCCGCATATAAGTGGACCATGTGGTTCAAACCTATGTTGTTTAAGGGTGAACTGTACTTCGTTTAGTGAGATAAGTTGAAATATGTTGAAACACTGTTTAATAGTGGCATGTGTATATAACTGCGTATAGTGATACATTTATGAAAGAGGACATTTACCCATATTTGGTGCATATGCTACTTTGTTTTATATTAAATATGTAACACACTACATTTATTAGTACTCAGTGCATGTGTAACTATGTATAGTCATATATGTGTAAAACACTGTGGTTAGCAATGAACGGTACAGGTACTGGTTTGGGTAGCGATGCATGTTTGATATAATGTGTTTAAAAGTGTTAGGTGCATATTTTGCAAACCTCTGAACAACACTGTGCCTCTCACATCACTAAACACATTATGGTGCCTCAGATACACACAGATAAGTAAAGACAGTATCTCACACATGGTTCACTAAAATTGTCACACGCATACCACTACCACAGTGACCGATACACACATCACTTTGCACTGTGCCTCGCACAAACATCAACAAACACATCATCCCACCCGACACACCGCTAAGCACAGCGTCTCACACAGAAATCACTGAACACGATGCCTCAAACATACCTCACAAAACACAGTGCCTCGTGCACACACTATTGAACATGTATCATACACACACATACCGCAATCATACAACTGAAAGGAATGTTTCACACATACATAGCTAAACAGACTACTTCACACAAACTTCAGTAAACGCAGTATCTCAAACACACATCACTAAACACAAGGCCGCAGACAACACACACTAAACTTAATGTCTCTACACCGTTGTCTTCACAAAATCTACACACATTGCACACCAGTAAACTCAGAGATTCACATGCACACACATAGATACACACACTACTTAGCACATCACTGCTTAAAACACTTTTACATCACATTGTGTGTGATAATAGCGATATCGCATACTCTCATAACTATGGTATCACACCAGGTATCATTAAAACTGTGTCTCGTACATGTTAATAGATACAGCGCTTCACTCACATGTCACTACACCGAGTGTCACACACACCACGTAAAGGTAAACACAGTGTCTCTCACATACTTTTCATGGTGACTCAAACTCATCACTGAAGAGATTAGCACACCCACTGAATATTATTAATTGCTGTGTCACACGCACATTATTAATACAATAGCTTACACACATCACTGAATACATCACACATTGTTAGAGTCTCACAACTACTCACAACAAAAACACAACGACTCAAATGCAGTATGAAACACACTGTCGCATATATCACACACCAGTAAACATGGTGTCTCATGCGGTTATTATTATTTTTTGAATGAGACAGAGGAAGAGCGTGAGTGGGGCAGGGGCAGAGAGAGAGGGAAAGGGAATCTCAAGCAGACTCTACACCCAGCACGAAGCCCGATAGGGGGCTCGATCTCATGACCACGAGGTCATGACCTGAGCCAAGATCGAGAGTCAGACACTGAACACACTAAGCCCCCCAGGTACCCCTCATACAGTTATTAGCACAGTGTGTTGCATACACAGTAACCAATACAACATCACACACTATAAACAGCTGAACCCGCATCTCAGAAATATCACTAACCCAGGAATCCATACACCACATACTGAACACGATGCCTCACATACACAGCACTAGCTCCGGCATCACACACACCAAATACAAGCAAACACAGTGTTTCAGTATAAATCAGCAAGTTCGGCAGCACTTGCTAATCCTTGTGGAAGGAAACCAGCATGCGTGAAGCACCCAGGATACACCAGGCACTATCCCAATACAACATTACTCACTCAAGGGGAAAAGAAGTAAGTATGCACTCAGTTTCAGTACACGGCAGTCTAATTGCTCGTATATTTTTCTCACATTCATGGAAATAAATGAGCATGCATGAAATGCCTAATAAATTCTAGGTACAAAGTTACATGGAATTTTGGGGGGGAAATGAGTTTGCGTGGAGCGCTTAGCGTAGGCTACTTTCTATTCTCGTAAAAATTACGTATACACAGGGGAAGGCAGCAAGCATGCATGAGGCGCTAATTACAGGCAGTCTTCTAGTTTAACATCATTTATACGTAAGGGAAGCAAACAAGGAAGGATTAAGCTCCTGGCACGCATTCCAAGCCTTGTTCTAGTACAGCATTACTCAGAAGTAAGGAAGCAAGCATGCTTTAATTGTCTCGTATATTCCAGGTGTTATCTAACATG